>NW_027656707.1:0-67153 GCF_964235325.1 Thermobia domestica
ATGCGGCGACATTGGTACACAGTTGTGGCAATACATAAAAATACGTGTTTCTGCATTTATCTACTTCGATTACTTCACGTTAACAAGCAGTTCAGTGACATGCCTTTTGTACGATACTTGTATGTCGTAAACAATGACTAGCATTCAGTTTGACCGGCAGCGCGAAATAAAGATAGCTGCTGATAAAAATTAAAAAAAAAAAAAAATGATGAAATTATAGACTAGGTGGTATTGGAACCTCCTATTTTATTTTAATTTTGAAAATTGAGTTTTAAGTATTTTGTTCATTTTTTTAATGAAAACTAACTACAATATTTCATTAAAAAAAACTACTGTTAAAGTAAACCATTTTGACCAACTTTAAGGATACAAAATACAAAAATTTAAATTAAAGCAAGTCATTTCGTAGGAAAAAGTTTTGTATTGCTAATATGATCCATTAGTAGAAAAAATAACTGTTTTGGAAAAGTGTATGACACATTCATGTATAAAAACAACATTTTATTCATTGCAAAACTTGGTGAGAAATATATTTATGAGGTAAAAACTATATAAAAAAATCATTCATACATTACAATATCATTGAAAAAGTTATTATAAACGGAAAGTGCAATTAAAAATAAATCGAAAGGCTCAGTAAGAAACCATTTATTATTTTTATTTTTCAGATTACCTATTTGATGTCTATTTACAATAGGTACAAAAATATACCCAAACACCCTTCTGGCTTCCAGCGCAATCGCTGTGTGCCCACATTTCGCAGATAACTTATCACAGTTAGAGCTCTATTCGGTCATCTGCCTTCATTACTGGGATTTTTCATACTATTTGGTGTTTCTAAGATATATATATACTCTAGAATCGATATCTGGTTCACATGATTTCTCATCTGCATCTGCACGAGGCTTCCTTTTCTCTACCGACTTTCTTTTACTTTCAGACCTCTAAGTAAACTGGTGATTATTTCTTTAATTCTTGTAGTTCCTCTTCCTTTCAGATGAATCCGACCTCTTTCTTTTTTCTTCAGCATCCAAAGTTTTGGGGGCTTATATTTCAAGCACTTTTGGGGACTCATATTGCAATCCTCACTATATTGGAACACTCATAATCAACTTTTGTTACTTGGAAAGTTACATAGTAGGCTATATACAGAAACAATCCTTTGAAGATGCTTTATTCATTGCAACACCATACTAGCACGAATTTAAATGATTAACCACTGCAATTAACAGAGAAACACTAACCATTCAGAGCTTTTCAAATCCCTAAAACAGAAACAACGCGTTCACTTGCGAACTACAAATCAACCCAACAAGATCACTATTGTGCAACAGACATTACTAAACTAACAGTTCAAGTTGCCACCACCAGGTTGAGAGCGTGTATGAGAAGATATTCAGTAGGCTCGTAATACATGAAGGGCTCACAATACCACCTTTACCTCCTCCTGATTTCTTTTTACGAGACTCGACATTGATGCTGGTATTCTTGAACTGTTAATGACAAAAAAAAAAAGATAAAGAAAAGAAAAGAAAAAGAAAAAAGAAAGAAGAAAGAAAGAAAGAAAGAAAGAAAGAATGCAATGGTATATTCTTCTGCGGGACATCACTATATGTGAAGATTTGATAAGGAGAGAAGATTTGGTAATCTATGCCCTTCTAAACATTAGTGTTGCCACGAGACGAGACGAGACGAGACTTTAGGCTGTCTCGTCTCGTCTCGTGCAAAGCATGTCTCGTCTCGTGTCCCGTCCCGAAAAAATGTGCTCGTCTCGTCTCGTGGCAACACTAATGTTTAGAAGGGCATAGATTACCAAATCTTCTCTCCTTATCAAATCTTCACATATAGTGATGTCCCGCAGAAGAATATACCATTGCATTCTTTCTTTCTTTCTTTCTTTCTTTCTTCTTTCTTTTTTCTTTTTCTTTTCTTTTCTTTATCTTTTTTTTTTGTCATTAACAGTTCAAGAATACCAGCATCAATGTCGAGTCTCGTAAAAAGAAATCAGGAGGAGGTAAAGGTGGTATTGTGAGCCCTTCATGTATTACGAGCCTACTGAATATCTTCTCATACACGCTCTCAACCTGGTGGTGGCAACTTGAACTGTTAGTTTAGTAATGTCTGTTGCACAATAGTGATCTTGTTGGGTTGATTTGTAGTTCGCAAGTGAACGCGTTGTTTCTGTTTTAGGGATTTGAAAAGCTCTGAATGGTTAGTGTTTCTCTGTTAATTGCAGTGGTTAATCATTTAAATTCGTGCTAGTATGGTGTTGCAATGAATAAAGCATCTTCAAAGGATTGTTTCTGTATATAGCCTACTATGTAACTTTCCAAGTAACAAAAGTTGATTATGAGTGTTCCAATATAGTGAGGATTGCAATATGAGTCCCCAAAAGTGCTTGAAATATAAGCCCCCAAAACTTTGGATGCTGAAGAAAAAAGAAAGAGGTCGGATTCATCTGAAAGGAAGAGGAACTACAAGAATTAAAGAAATAATCACCAGTTTACTTAGAGGTCTGAAAGTAAAAGAAAGTCGGTAGAGAAAAGGAAGCCTCGTGCAGATGCAGATGAGAAATCATGTGAACCAGATATCGATTCTAGAGTATATATATATCTTAGAAACACCAAATAGTATGAAAAATCCCAGTAATGAAGGCAGATGACCGAATAGAGCTCTAACTGTGATAAGTTATCTGCGAAATGTGGGCACACAGCGATTGCGCTGGAAGCCAGAAGGGTGTTTGGGTATATTTTTGTACCTATTGTAAATAGACATCAAATAGGTAATCTGAAAAATAAAAATAATAAATGGTTTCTTACTGAGCCTTTCGATTTATTTTTAATTGCACTTTCCGTTTATAATAACTTTTTCAATGATATTGTAATGTATGAATGATTTTTTTATATAGTTTTTACCTCATAAATATATTTCTCACCAAGTTTTGCAATGAATAAAATGTTGTTTTTATACATGAATGTGTCATACACTTTTCCAAAACAGTTATTTTTTCTACTAATGGATCATATTAGCAATACAAAACTTTTTCCTACGAAATGACTTGCTTTAATTTAAATTTTTGTATTTTGTATCCTTAAAGTTGGTCAAAATGGTTTACTTTAACAGTAGTTTTTTTTAATGAAATATTGTAGTTAGTTTTCATTAAAAAAATGAACAAAATACTTAAAACTCAATTTTCAAAATTAAAATAAAATAGGAGGTTCCAATACCACCTAGTCTATAATTTCATCATTTTTTTTTTTTTTTAATTTTTATCAGCAGCTATCTTTATTTCGCGCTGCCGGTCAAACTGAATGCTAGTCATTGTTTACGACATACAAGTATCGTACAAAAGGCATGTCACTGAACTGCTTGTTAACGTGAAGTAATCGAAGTAGATAAATGCAGAAACACGTATTTTTATGTATTGCCACAACTGTGTACCAATGTCGCCGCATTTCATGGTCTTCACATGTCACGTACTTTGTTGATGAGGCCAATTCCCTCTTGAAAAAAATTAAAAACATAAATTTTAACGACTTTGTATCGTAATCCAATCACCTTGAATGTTATTATCTGTGCGTAGTACAAGATATTTATAGATTTACACAATAAATCACTACTACATAAGCTGAATGACGAAGATAAAAAAAAAAAAAAATTCCTCGTTGACAGAAAAAAGTCTGTTTATACATTTGGAATTTATCGTTCCCTTGTGGCACCAAGGGTATTTGCTTCATGACATTCTAATCATATGAATCTAGCCAAGCATCGAACCCAATATCACTTTATAGGAGATTGTGCTTTAATCACTCATCAATTTCATATGTTTTTTTATGTTCTAGAAGAAAACAGACAGAAAAAGTTCACTTAACCCTTCAATGCGTGACTTTTTCTTTTGTGTCAGACAATATAAGAATTTCAAACACAAACACAATCCTACTATGCATATAGTGAGGGATTTTTAAACATTCTTGTGATTAACTTAACTTATAAAGTCAGCAACGCAACTCAATGTGGGCAAAATAGTAAATATAAAGATAACCAAGAAAGTTCTGTCGCTTTCTCACCCACCACTTTCGAACATCGACATGTCACCTAAGACGTATCTGAAAGATCAAAAATACTCCCCATCAGCATCCACGACCTTCTGCTGCCAACGTTCTGGAAGGGCATGGATTCTATCGCGGTAGAACATAGTGGACCGTGAAGCGAAGAAGGTATCAAGTGCACTTTGCAGCTCTACTAGGGATTTGAACTGGCGCTCTCTAAGGTGACTGTCCAAGGAATGGAATAAATAATAATCGGACGGTACAATGTCCGGGGAGTATGGCAGATGGAATAGTGTTTCGCATCCAAGGCGTAAAATGGTATCCCGGGTCATTTTAGCCACGTGAGGCTTAGTATTGTCCTGTAACAGGAGGACCCCTTTGCGATTCAGAAGTGCTGGCTATAGAGTTTTGAGTTTTTTCTTGAACACAGCTCAACTGCTGACATTACACAGTTGCATTGATGCTCTGACCAGCTGGTAGTAGTTCTCGATGCACAATACCGCGAGCAGTCCACCAAATACACAGAAGGATCTTCTTCTGGTGCAATACTGGTTTCGGCTGTTTTGGAACCGGTTCATGGGATGCTAACCAATGACAATGGCACCGTAGAGGTTTGTATAGGACCCACTTCTAATCACATGTCAATATCCTGTCCAGAAATGGCTCCTTTCTCAGATGAGACAGCAAAGAAACACAGATGTCTGCTTGCTTTGCCTTGTTACCGGATTCAAATCATGTTTAACCCATCGACCCAATTTGTAGTGCTTTCACAAGTTGATGGAGTTGCTGAAGAATGATTTTTCCACTCACACTGAATTGTAGTCCCAGTTCCTCGCATGTCTGGCCACTGTTCTCCTCAATTGCTGGCTGACGATCTTCACTTTGTACAAGTGTTGGTCTTCCTTAATGTGGTGTGTCTTCGAGTGTTTCGTCACCGTCCTTAAACTTGTTAAACCAGCACTGCACTATCTGCGCAGTCACGACACTCTCACCAAAGACCTAGTATATCTTCCGGCCCGCTGCAGCGGCATTTGACCCCAGTTTGAACTCGTACAGCATACACGTCCTTATAACGTTGTGTGGAGGTCCATGTTCACTCTGTCCTTACGTCAAGTTTACGATGTAACTGAACTGCCATAACCAGGTAATTCGTTGGATATCCCCACACTAACAACTGACCTTCGCCTTATCTCCATTTGCATTCAACTCAGGGTATGAGAGCTAGTTGAACATAGACCTCCACAAAAAAGCGACAGAACTTTCTTGGTTACCTTTATATAAGAGTTAAATATTGTAACAGATATGATTCAAGATGGATTGAAGGGTTAACATATAGCTCAGCAAATGTATAAAAGCAATCCAGTAGCGCTGGTTTTCGGGGACCTTTTCTTTTTGTTTATCATTCTGAAATCTATACGGGGAAAGTGGAATTTAAGAAACTCGTGTGAAGGAATGGATTGAGAATTAATATTAGGGATGCCACGTAATGAAGAACTGAAAAATTATAGCATAATGCAAATGAATTGATGCATAAGTTTTTTCTTCTTCTCCAAACAGACTACATATACACAGTATAACAATGATCTTACGTTCCGCATTTAACAAAAGATTAATTTGATCCCGAAAAATAACGCTATACAGAGTGGCCCACTTTAATCTTTCCACGGAAATATCTCGAAAACGGTTCAACATAAATGAACCACACAAAAACTCAAAAAGGAAATCCCGTTGCCGCGATGTCCCCCAGGGCCGCCCTTCAGGGGGACCCAGGGTCCAACTTTAAAATTTTAAATGGAAATATGGGGCGAGTGATACCTGGTTCTATAAATCTTTAAAAAGCGTAGTGCCAAAAGATTTTTCATATCGGTCACCGTATTCAAAATGGCCGCCAAGACATGGTGCCTATATCAGATAAAACGTCCAGTAGGCCCTACCATTAATATGACAAATGAACCGAACAAAAACTCAAATAGGAAAGGTCATGGGGCACATCGAATGGTATTGTCGCACTACCCCCCGGGGGCCAGAGCCAAATTCAAAATGTTAAATGGAAATATGGGGCGAGTGATACCTCGTTCACATTGCAAAAACTGCAATATTCGACCATTTTATTTTGCATTCCAGTTGATTGATTTTTGCATGAAATCATTGCATGCAATAAAAATGGAAGGAACCATTTAACACGAATTTTACTTACTTTTTCTCATTACAGAGACATCTATCTCTTATAAAACACATTTCAGATCATTTTATTTTGTAGATTCAATTTCCAAAAACTAAGGTTCTCATTTGCAATTCCACCATTCCTTCCCACTTCAGAGAAGAGAGATTGCAGCGATAATTTTTTAGGAATTAGATTTTCTCCTTTGCATTAAGTCACTTTTATTTTAATCATCTTTTTCTCTGCTGCATCGTTCTCGAGCCGTGGAATAATAAATACTCTCTTTGATTTCCTATACGAGTTTTATTCTGTTCATTTATCTCTAATCGTTTTCATATCAGTGGTACTAGACGTTTTATCTGATACAGGGACCATGTCTTGGCGGCCAATTTTAAAACGGTGATCCATATGAAAAATGTTTTGCTACAACGCTGTTTAGTGTTTAAAGAAATATCACTCGACCCATGTTTCCATTTAAAATTTCAAAGTTGGACCCTGGACCCCAATGAAAGGCGGCCCTGGTGTCACCACAACATCATCATTCGACGTACCCCATACAATTTTCGTTTTACTTTTTATTCTGTACATTTATCTCCAACTGTTTTCTCACTAATGGTACTGGACGTTTTATTTGACATAGACACCATGTCTTGGCCGCCATTTTGAATACGGTGATGACAGATATGATTTTTTTTTTTTTTTTTTGCCCCAACACTTTATAGTTTTTCAAGATCTATCGAACTAGGTATCACTCGCCCCATGTTTCCATCTAAAATTTTAAAGTTGGGCCATGGGCCCTCATGAAGGGTGGCTCTGGGGGGGGGGGGGGCACCACGATAAAACCATTCGATGTGCCCCATAGCATTTCCTATTTGAGTTTTTGTTCGGTTCATTTATGTTGAAAAGTTTTCGAGATATTTTCGAGGAAAGATTAAAACGTCCTATATACATAATATGTTTAAATTCGCATGTAAAGAAAACCAACCATATTAGGAAATTTCTGCATTTACCAAAAAAAAAAAAAAAAAAAAAAAAAAACAGAAGACGCATCATTAGTAAATAAAAATTATAGGTACACTGTACATGGTTTACTTATAGAAAAATTATCTTCTTTATGTTCGTATTTCTTTTAATGTTAGTGTTTAAATGTATTAATTGAATACTTTTTAAGATTCTGTAGCCCTACATACAGTAGCCTAGATGAATTTGTTCACATTTGTATTACAGTAGGTTATTCTTCTCAGCTCGAAAATGTTAAAGTTAACCATTTTTTCTTTGATGTTTGATAAGTTTGGACTTGATTTGTAAACGCAATTTTTTCAGTCTTGGGAAGATACTCGTAAAATCACTGATTGTGTTCATGTTTTCGAAAACAGTAATGAGTTCACTAATCTCATTGAAACAGAATGTTTTCTATGATTATTTAGAGAGAAGGAATCAGAATGCAAGGTTACAAAGCCTGTAGTGAAGCGTGTATATATATTATTTCATACAACCAATATACAGTTAACAGACAGTGCATGAATTAGGTTATTTTTCGACGTAGTCTTCATATCGGTTTTGAGTCACTTGTTGCATCGTGGGATGAGTTTGAAGAATCCGTCCTGGTAAAAATCCTGTCCTTGAGTGATCAGCCACTTTATCACGAAGTGTTTCACATCCTCGTCTGAAGAGAAGCAACGGCCTCCTAGGTACTCCTTCAAGTGCGGGAACAGATAAAAGTCACTTGAAGCGAGGTCCGGGCTGTAGGAAGGGTGGTCGATGATGTCCCAGTGAAATTGCTTCAACAGTCGGTGACGTTTTCTCTTCCAACCGCAAACTTTCCGCACCATTCTGCGACATACTAACGAGACATTACAGTCTCACTCTAAACTTTTACCAGCTGCCAGTTAATTTCAGCCGCGGTTACATGTTTCGCCCAAAGAAATCGAATAACAGCGGATTTCGTCGCGAGATCAGTTTTCCAAACTTGTCACCACTTGCGTTTACCTACAACCTAGTGCCGTAGGTGGCGGGTGGCTGAAATTCTGCATAGTTGCCAATTCCATGTATTACAATTACCGCGTACTCCTCATTCCTCTATAAAAGACGAAACTTCAGAAATATTGGCTTTGTAAGCTTAGTTTCCTAATCCTTTCTCGTATATTAACTTTTTATTTTTTAAAACGATCAATAATTAGACTAATAGTACAAATAAAAATCTTTCTGATTTTGCCTACTGTTTTAAAAACACCAAACATGTGTAAAAATATTAAAATATCATCTTAGTTAAATTTTATTTTAATGCTCACTTATTTCATACCAAATCCCTATTTAAGGAGAAAACTTTCTAAGCAATTCGTTAAACAGAGGTTACTGTAATGCTTCGCCGTTGCAGAGAAATATCAAATACTGATAGTGTAGTTATGGAAATAATTCAAATCTCAGGTACTGAAGCATGTAATCTCTGTAAGTTAATATCAGGTTCATTTTTTAATTAGAGGCACTGTGCAAAGTGTCAAACACACAGTGTAGCCAACGTAAGCGCTAAAACAGTTACTAATTTGAGAAATAATAAACCTCGTAATACTGAACATTTGCGATAATAACCAGCTTGTGTTAAATATAAACTAATTATTTGCTGAGCAAAACTATACATTTTCATTAAAATTCAACACGTGTTACAGTTTAACCAACTAACTCTTTGGCATTATCAGACACTATATCGCGGTGGCTCAGTGGTAGAGTGTTCATCTCCGGTGCTTGGGGTCCTTGGTTCGTTCCCAGCTCGCGCCGTGTGGACTTTTTGGTGGACAAACACCGTACTCGTGCGTTTTCTCGGGGTTCTCCCGTTTCCTCCCACTTTCTTCATTCCACTATTTCACTCATCTCTCATCATCATCGTCTCCTTTAGCCTAACCGGCATAACCGTGGGACGTAAAACTTTAAGATTTCATTTTCATCAGACACTATGTGATATAGGATCTACTTATGGAAAATATCACAGTTTGTGTTATGTATTAGCGAGTAGTACGAGAATATAGTGCAAATTTTTGTGTTTAATAATCCAGACGTTGTTGGTGTAAAGTAGAACCACTTCGATTTTCAGAGGGTAAATTTTGGGTGCGCAGTTAGTGAATTCAAGATTGCTAGTGTGTAAGGTGTACCTACAAGTAACAGAATACAAGCTGCTGCAGAGAAATGTTGTTTTATACTGTTAGTTTGAAATTCTTAGTGCAGAGGCAACCGTAGAGGGTATACTGCTAGTAGCTTGATGGTCAAGTGTAGTGAGTGTGAAGATCGAAGTCTGGATCTGCAATACTATAACATCAACAAATACCTACAGTCAGCTATGTAATGGGGCGTATACGGGAGTATACGGCGTATATTCACCTAAAATTTGTATAGTCCAGCATATACTCACCTTAATTTTACGAAAGAATGAGCGTATATTGCGGTGCATATACGTCAAGTACTCTTGCGTATACGCTACACTTTTGAAAACGATCGAGTGTATAACTACGAAAACTTCTAGCATTACACCACTGCCTATAGTACCATTAAGTACCTTAGTGTTTGACCCTCTAATGAAGCTGCAAGAGGTTGACTGGTCGTTCCCCAAAATTGCCATATGTCCGTGATGTTGCAATAGATCAACCGGAAGGTTGCCACAGCAGACACACCTCAAGTTGCTCCGGGAATGTATAGGGAAGAGCTTGGATACACAAAGGATCGTTTGGGTGTACGAACACTAAACAATCGTTTGTTGAAGGAAAGTTAGACAGCAAAAAGTTGATGACAATTAAACAAATTAATTTTAACACAGGTCACTGGCCCCAATCTGACTCCCATTTTAGCATCTTACTTCAATATCAAGGGTCCGATAGTGCAATTAACACTGGCGTCATGTTACCACTTGATACAGAGACAGTGTTAAATGGTGTGAAATTAACACCGCAATGGTGATACAAAACTAAGCATATTAACAAAGAAATACTGAAATAGAAATAAAACTACAGTGAACTTCAACATATATCATGTGCAGTTAGGATCACGCCAACTACCATGATGAATGCAAACCACTAAGGTACTAATATAGATAACTATGGTCAGCGAAACTTTTGCAAAGTTATAGCCTCCTCAAAATCTTAAGTATTACATAGACACACCTATACTGTAGTACGTAGCGTGTACATTTCTTTCCAAGTACGTCATAATTATCTAGTAACTGATATTGAAAATTCGTATTAGTTTTCATTTTTTGGCTATGATCAAATTTTTATACAGTAATTTGCACATTTATACCAAGTAACAAACAATGCATTCTATATCCTGTAACCTTTAACGATATAAATTTTGTGTGTGAGTTTTGTAGCATTTACATGAATCGAAGTGCTGCAATCTGTTGTTCCTATGTTCACTATGTTCTCTTTGTCGTCGACTCTTTTTCGTTCTTCGTAACTCTTCTAATTATTTCATGTAATACTTTCCTATGCCTTTTAATAGCCATATACGTTTAATAAGAAATCAAATTTTCTGTACAGGTTGTTGTTTGGCAACGGTATATAAAATAGCATCAATGGGGATCACTAGAATAACTTTTCACTCTATCAGGTGGTACATTTAACGACTACCATTCTTCTAAGTGCAATGGAGTTAAAGTAACATCAGGCTTGTGTCAAAATTTAACACAACTTGGGGGACATGGAGCCATTGGGTTGAACTGACACAGTTCTCTTTTACTGTGTGCAATCCTATATTCGCCTTCTACAATTGCATTTGAAACTTTCGTTGCTCTGGGTACTTTAATGTGATTGTAAAATTTTCACTCCCCCTCCTCTAAGTTGCGGGTTAAATTTTGATTTAAACGGGATCGCAAGGTCAATATTCATCTCAGCGACCCTGAAAACTGTGGATTTGGCACTAATATAGTTCATTTTCGATTGTTTTTAAATATCTCTCCCTCCCCTAAGTTGCACCATCAAATGAAATGAAATGAATTCTTTGAGTTTTACGTCCCACGGCTTTGCTGGCTAGGCTAAAGGAGACGGCCATGATGAGAAATAAATGAAATGGTAGAATGAAGAAAATGTGAGGAAACTGGAGAGCCCCGAGGAAACCCACGCACATGGTGTTTGTCCACCACAAAGTTCACTTGGCGCGAGCTGGAATCGAACTAAAGACCCCATGCACCATAGGTGAACGCTCTACCACTGTGTCCGCCGCGACCTCAGTTGCACCATCAAAGTGAAATGATAATAATCGTCCCAGACCTGAATATAATCTATCGAGATCAGTCAGGTGGTTGAAGAATTAATAAGTTTTATTTATTTTTATATATCTCCTCCCCCTCTCCTAAGTCATACTGTCAAAGGGAAATGATAAAAAACATTCTGGTCCGAACCTCATTTGTGTTCAGATTGGTCAGATGGTTCAAGAATTATGAAGTCACAAACATAACCACTTTCAATTTTATATATTAAATTAGATTAAAATAAATATTCAATTTGAATTTCAAGGACTTGTCATTTGTTCTATTGGGAACAAAATATTGCAAAGTACATTAAAATAACGAAAGATAAAGTTATGTCCCCTACTGAAATCCTCTGACTCCTTCAAATACAATTCACAGCTAAAATACTTGGGCCCTCCAACGAAAACTTGTGTCATACACCCTTTGTTACATCAAAGAGTAAACAGAAGGTGAATGTGGACGAATGTACTCGTATCTGTTCATTTGAACAACGACTGTAAAAGGAAGTTCGAGTAGATATGCGCTTCCGCAACTCTTTAACGAACAGGAATTTCTGAAACAAAATATTTGAAAAAGGAGAGTAATCAACATATCGCTACATTTTCCGCTTCTGATAGTGATTTTCTCGGAAGGTCTGTGGATAAGAGAAAATTCTAAGAATTTGATGGTTCATCTTTATCGTGTGTAGCCTTGCAACTTTTGTAGCATACAAATTATAACTATATCTAGATGAAACATTTGAAGAAGCTCATTTATTGAAAAAAAAAAAAAAAAAAAAACATTTTGTTCGTACCACGGTGAAATCTAGTTCCGAACGAAAATTTGTAGCAATATAATCACATAAGCAGCATCGTCATTTCAGGATTTGATTACGGGGAGGAAACAAGAGTGTCCGATATAATTAGATTTCACATATTATTATACTATTAATTGCAGTTTATATACATATACAAAGGACACTAGGTAAGTTTTGCAATAGAACAGAACGGATGATCACAAGAGTTTGCAACTTAGTGCATGTCTAGTCATGTCCAAACCTGCAACTGTAGAAGCTCTAGTTCTGTCTCAGTGTCAGTTGATTTTCAGTTGTGCTAGTGAAAAAAGGTGGAGATGTCATTGTGGTCAAAAACTGAATACAACGCAATTTTGGGCTACAATTTTGCACGTGGTTTAAGTGTTGATCAGTGTTTATAGGAAATGGCTCCTGTGCTTGGAGAGGATTGTCCTCATCGTTCAACGATATTTAGGTGGAATCGAGAGTTTCGAAAAGGAAATCTCAGCCTTGAGGACGTTCCAAGCTCAATTCGGCCATCTTAATCTGTAACTGAACAAAACATTCCTGCAGTAAGAAAAATTATTGAGAGAGACAGACGGGTTACATGCCATTAATTAGAGGTATGCTTGGGCATTAATGTACCAGCACTTCGTGCTATTCTCCGCGATCACCTTGGACCTTGGAAGCTTTGCACCTTTTGGGTACCACATGATTTGAGCAACGAGGAGATGGTGCACCGTGTTTCATGGTGCGATGAAATGTTGAAAAATTTAAAAATGGAAAAATCTGCCTCTGTGAACAGTATTGTGACAGGTGACGAAACTTGGCTCTATTACTATAATGTCCCGACTAAGAATCAAAACAAAGTGTGGGTGTTCCAAGATGAGGAGACTCCAGTGGTTGTTCGAAAGTCCACATCAGTAAAGAAGAGAATGGTGGTAATATTCTTTAGTGTGCGAGGAATTGTCGAGCGAGTTGTCTTAGAAACACAGAAGACAATCACAGGGAAGCGGTATCTCGCTCCGACCTCTTTCTTTTTTCTTCAGCATCCAAAGTTTTGGGGGCTTATATTTCAAGCACTTTTGGGGACTCATATTGCAATCCTCACTATATTGGAACACTCATAATCAACTTTTGTTACTTGGAAAGTTACATAGTAGGCTATATACAGAAACAATCCTTTGAAGATGCTTTATTCATTGCAACACCATACTAGCACGAATTTAAATGATTAACCACTGCAATTAACAGAGAAACACTAACCATTCAGAGCTTTTCAAATCCCTAAAACAGAAACAACGCGTTCACTTGCGAACTACAAATCAACCCAACAAGATCACTATTGTGCAACAGACATTACTAAACTAACAGTTCAAGTTGCCACCACCAGGTTGAGAGCGTGTATGAGAAGATATTCAGTAGGCTCGTAATACATGAAGGGCTCACAATACCACCTTTACCTCCTCCTGATTTCTTTTTACGAGACTCGACATTGATGCTGGTATTCTTGAACTGTTAATGACAAAAAAAAAAAAAGATAAAGAAAAGAAAAGAAAAAGAAAAAAGAAAGAAGAAAGAAAGAAAGAAAGAAAGAAAGAATGCAATGGTATATTCTTCTGCGGGACATCACTATATGTGAAGATTTGATAAGGAGAGAAGATTTGGTAATCTATGCCCTTCTAAACATTAGTGTTGCCACGAGACGAGACGAGACGAGACTTTAGGCTGTCTCGTCTCGTCTCGTGCAAAGCATGTCTCGTCTCGTGTCCCGTCCCGAAAAAATGTGCTCGTCCCGTCTCGTGTCTCGTCTCGAGAGGTTCTGTCCCGTCTCGTCTCGTCTCGTTTGTCTCGTTTTGTCTCGTCTTGTCTCGTAAAAATATAGCAGCATACCATGGGAACGAAAGTTAAATGTAGCAGGCTGCAGCATGATAATCAAGATCCAACTAAGTTACAAGTATTAACCAGAACACAAAGACAAGAAATGTCACGGTAACTACACCGTGAAGCCTTCACCTCTGGTGTATGTGGTAGTCGGTTCGATCTCGGTTAGTGCCATGTGAGCTTTGTGGTGGACAAACATCGAATGTGTGTGGGGGCCGCGGTAGCTCAGTGGTAGAGCGTTCATCTCTGGCACTTGGGGTCTCGGGTTCGATCCCAGCCCCTGCCAAGTGAACTTTGTGGTGGACAAACACCGTGTGCGTGGGTTTTCTCGGGGTTCTTCCGTTTCATCCCACTTTCTTCATTCCACCATTTCATTCATTACTCATCATCACCGTCTCCTTTAGCCTAACCGGCATTACCGTGGGACCTAAAACTCAAATATTTCATTTCATTTCATTTCATTTTTCGAATGTGTGTGTTTTCTCGAAGTTGTCTAGTATCCTACCACTTTCTTAATTCCACTAATTTTCCCATCATCATCCATTCGGAGTGAGCCAAAGTTGCCTGAAGATCTTAAAAATAAATTCAAATAAGCTCACAAGGCAAGGACAAATAATTTACAAGATAATATATCTCTGCTGTTAGTTGTCTGAGGCTTCTCGACCCTGACTTTTTTTTTTTTCATTCTGAAACATTGAAATTTGTTTCACCAGTTTCAATACACGAATATACAGTAAATTGCTCATAGGTACGTTGAAGATGAAGACACTAATGTCAAATAATGTTTACACGACAAGCAAAGTTCGATGTAAAGGTGTCACCATCCACGACACTATCTTATACTATCAGCCCACTTGCTTTATAGTGTCTGTAAAGATATATATATATATATATATATATATATATATATATATATATATATATATATATATATATATATATATATATATATATATATATATATATAGAGAGAGAGAGAGAGAGAGAGAGAGATGGGAAGATATATAGATAAATAGAGAGATAGATATGTGTGTACACTTTGATTTCATATATTCCAGCCTTTAGGTTTCCATACCAATCCAAAAACTACTTTTCATTTTAGCATGTTTAGATTTGTTGCAATTATTTTTTTTAAAAAAAAGCTCGGAACCAAATAATTTGTATTTGATTTAAATTTTATATGTTACTGCACAGTAAGCTCTACTTAAAGTCCCATAGTAATGGGAGCTGAACGACACATCCGACCAAAGAATACTTGGGGCCAGTCTTCACCTCCATGGTACAAATCTGTTCCCATAACCGCGGGGTGTGTTCCACTATATTTTGGTTGCCCCGTTTGTGTAACAAACTCATGACAGTACACCTAGATTAGCTAGTGGTCTAAAAAAAAGTTGATTTTTGGGTGGCCATTTTGGATTAAAGTTTCTTATATTGTCGTGATCTATTCGCAATCATACAACGTCGAAATGTTGACACATTGGGTACGGGGATTCGAACTTGTAACCGCAGATGATTGTATAATTTATCAATGAGGCATGTTGTGTTAATGCACGAATGATATCTTAATCAATCCATCTTAGTTTTCTCTTGCCATTCATTAGCATATTTACTTGGCCCTGTATAAAACTTTTTCATAATATATCCACCACCGGTTATTAACCACTTTATTGAAACGATCACAATATTATATTTTAGAACTGGCCTTTGAAATTAATTCTTTATTATATTTGCTTTCCAATTCTTTTAACTTCGTTTGTAAACATATTTATTTGGCTTTGTACATACTGTTAGACTTCAGTTTTTCGTTCTCTTTACACAGAAAGGAGAGCTCTTCCTTTGGTTTATGCCCCTCACTCTCCACAAAACAAACGAAAAATAACATAAACAAATAGTTTTTTTTTTTATTTCAGTCACAATAGTTATTTCATCTGGCTGCACCCCAATGTCTGATTTGTTTTTTCTTTAAACACCTAACTTCCGTACATTTAATTCTTTCATTATTTACTTCAACACGGTTCCGTATAGTAAAGGTAAGTTTAGTAAAGGCACGTCTTGTTTAAACTTTTTCTTGTGTAGAATATTTAGAAGCTCACATTTTAAATTATGTCCATAAGCTTCGGGAATAAAATGATCGGAATAGACGCTGGCGTTTTCAACTTTAAAGATATCTTTCCGACAGCATTTCTTTCGCCAAACTTTCCGCAAAGGAACCGAGGGAAATACATGATAAATAACTTTGGAACCCGTAGTATTTCTACTATAATTGCGACAAATACTTAGTGTAGAATTCGACATGCTTATAGGCTAACACGAGCACTACAGTAATTAATGTTTTCTTAATACAGGAAAGCAAGAATCACTCACTTTCCTGCAAAAATCCAAGAAACAAACAAGGGTGAATGACAAGAACCTTGGGCGAAAGCTGTTTCTGCTCCCGCCGTGACGTCACAATTTTACTGCATCTTCGGTTTTCAAAGAAGGGTAGTTATGACGCGACCTTAAAAGAGGAAAGGAACGGCGAACCTTCGGCGAAGGCGAAGTAGGGTCGGCGAACCTTCGAAGCAGAGGGCACACTGGTCAGATCAAACATTTCCGCGTAACAAAACGAAGGTCCCCCTGTAAAACCTCTTAATTTAAAGTGTTATTGTTAGTATCATAAATTTGCTGAAAGCAAACAATTTGAAGGGTTCGTCGACAATATCTGCTTTTTTTGTCCTGCGCCCGCCTTCCAAACGAAGAGGTGAATTTTACAACATGACTGCTGTATAATAAGCGAGCGATTGGTAAAATGGTGAAAGTGTATTTTTATGTGTATGTGTGTGTGTGTGTGTGTGTGTGAGAGAGAGAGAGAGAGAGAGAGAGAGAGAGAGAGAACGAGAGAGAAGACAAAATCTTAGTTGCAAGATGACATACTTCAATTGCCGTTTTCGGTTAATTTCGGTTCATATAGCAAAAAGAATACCGCCACCAGAGAATCCGCCATCTCAACAAGAACTTTCAACTACAGCCTGTAATGAGTGTAGACCTTATCCAGTTTTCAAATTGAATAGATGGGGTGGTAGTTCGGTTTCTTGACCTTGTAAAAATCTTCCCTGTCTTTGATTTTGTTTGTCATCATTCCAGCCACAAATGAAAAAAAAATGAGAATTCCTCAGTTTACAGCAAGGGGAATTGGGGACAAGACATTAAGGATGATATTCCTGGAAGCTCATGTATCTCGATTGATTCATTCAATAGACAGAGGACACTTTTCTATGAAGGCTTTTCAACATGTTTTCTCACAAAGGGGATTTTCCTTTTGCAATCTATATGACCACTGGCAATTTCAATCTTGGCCATTCCCGCCAGCGTTTGCATTTTCGAGACACGAGACGGGACGAGACATTTCACGAGGCGTCTCGTCTCGTCTCGTGTCTCGTCTCGTTTTCGAGACGGGACAAGCAGTCTGTCTCGTCTCGTGTCTCGTCTAAAAGGGTTCCGTCTCGTCTCGTGGCAACACTACTAAACATCGGTCATGGAAGACACTCTGTTCCCTTGTCATGAGTTCTTACATAGAACAAAAGGTGAACATTAAGATTTTCTGTAAGTTAGAAAAATCAAGAACAGATATATATGAGAAATGTATAGGCGAAAAGGCCGTATCTTGTGATCGTGTGTTTGAATGATATCTGAATTTAGTTGTGAACGTAAAGACGTTTCTGACGACCCTATAAATGGATTTCTGTCAACAAGTTGTTAACAGGATAATCAGGAGCATGTTCGTGAACTGCTGTAGGCTGATAGTTGCGTGGTTGTCTACATGTTGGAGAACGTGATGTATATCAACCACGAAACGATCTGGAAGATCCTGAGGGAAGACCTGGGAAAAGTTTGTGCAACATTAGTAGAGTCTGTCTAGCTTATCTATGCCCTCGGAAAGTATGCGAACTATATTTCGGCCCCACCCCCGCCACCCTCTAACGGAGGAAATTCTCCCTTTGCTTACGGAAAAGAAGTGTGTTGCCAATTTGTCATTCAATCGTTTGGTCTTGACGCGTGAAGATCGTAAGCTATTTAGAATGGCTAACAAGACAGAATACAGCGAAGTCCGGGAAATAATTCATTTTGGCAATGCTTCCGCATCTAACAATTGAAAGATCCCAGCCGCAACAACTTGTCCCTCCTCTTTTGAGGGAGGTACGGGAAAACACATATCGACAGCAGCGCCAGCAAGGGCACAGTTGAAACAGAAAGGCTCTACATCGCTCAGCACTAATTGTGACACAGTTTTTAACGAAATGTGGAGTCTCCAGGCTCACCCATCCTCCTCATTCCCCGGATTCCTATCCTCCAAACTCAATCTGGCTGTGAATGACTAGCATTTAACGATTGATCAGAATATCCAGACACCCGTGACGAAACAACTTAACCACATTCCAGAGAATGACCTCAAAACTATTTTTAGAGATCTGCGCATTGAGAAAGGGAGACTACGTTTTGAATAATCCTTACCGTGATTTGCCCCAGTAACTTCAAGTTTCCAGGCACTGCATCAGTATTGTGAAACTTTTTAATTTATCAAATTTTATAATTTATCAAACTTCCCGATATAGCCTGCAAGCCCAATTTACAAAATTAGAAATAAAGTCAGTCAAGGCCTATATACAAAACCACCCTAGCATTTACCTAGTGACACTATAAGAAAAAAAAAATCTCGGTCACTGAATCGTGAAGTAAAAACGCCAAACAATATCTTACATTGCAAAGGAAAGGGGCTTACATTGGAGCTCAGTAATTTACAACTTGTTCAATTGGGGTTGTCACGTTTTCTTTCACATTGTCGGTCTACCAATCCCTTTATCTTTGTTCAGTTAAATTATCGTTTACTTTTTCTTGGAGGTTGCTGAAAATAATATTCCACAGTTTACCTTGTTTCATAGGTAGGCATTATATAACACTATAATACACGATAAAGAGACCTATTACAATATTATTATGATTAAATATTGTAATAGATCTATTAAGGTAATGGTGATGTGTATCCATAGCAAACTGGAAGTTTTATAAATTTTGTTTAAGAAATATTGTACCTCAAAACATTAAAAGTTATCAAGAAAATGTTTCTGTCCATTATAATAATACCACTACCATCTACGATTTCAACATGCATCTTAAGCAATTCTTTGTCACGGATTTTAAGCAAGTTTTAGTGCACCCTGGATAGTCCCGTATAGCTGAATGTATCCGAAGAGTGTGAGGTATTAGATTAATTAGGTGAATATAATCGTAGGTTCCAGTGATGGAAACGGACCCAAACAGATTCTTGGCCCAGCCTGACCCAAATGACTCGCTGTCTGGGGTAGAACCAGTGTGGCCCGGAGAGCTACATGATCCGGTGAGAAATATCATAATTCACATGGGGAGTATATGTGGAGTAGGTGTATGTAATTCTAACAAGCATGTAATTCCCTACTTACCCTTTCTATCTTTCCACTAATATATAATTTTCTTTCTCGCTTATTGTGTGCGTCCTTAAGTGTAGAAGCATTGTACTGAAAGATAACTACGAGGTCTATCAGAATATAAACGGGTGAGAATTACAGGAAAGATAAGCTAGATGTTCCTCTTATGAGAAATAGTCAAAATTTAATTGAGCGAGATTGTAAAATTTGTCGTTTAAAATGCTGAACTTAAACAGTGTTTTATTAAATATTTTTGTATAGTCCATGTTTAACAACCTCTTTATTTATTTTTTTTCAGAGTGGGAAGACGAAGAAATATGAAAATATATTTGAAATATTCAGAAAAAAAACTGGTATCCTGATTAAAAATGTGACACGAGAATGAAACAAATAAATGTTTGAGCACGAGTAGTAGACATCATTAACGTACTATAAAATTGTGAAGTAATACGGCAAAACTGTGGCTACTTTCAGGTAACCGGGTCGTCTGAGTTACAGGATCTGTCCAGGTCACCGGGTCAAAGATTGAAACTGAAAAGCGACTAACAGACCCAGATGACCCAGACAAAAGTCATGATCCAAGCTAGCCAGTGACTCGTAACCCGTTTCATCACTGGTGGATTCGGCTTCCACTTGGGATGTGGATATCTTAACTGTTCTCGATATCTAAGTGTTTGTATCCTGATTCCTGTCGCAATGTCGATTAAACTAATGAAGGTGCACCAAGTAAAATAAATAAATAAATAAATAATAAAAGCATGACGGAACTTAAAAATCTAGAAATTTTAATATATTTGGTATTGGCAAAGAGAAAGTGGTTAAGAGAAGTGCCTTTGGTGCGCGTGGTTCTGAATTTGCTTATTGGCGAGAATTCGGAATTTCCATCTTAACTCAGCTTTTGAGGCAACTGAGAAATCACTTCTATTAAGATCTCTCAAACTCTAGTCAAGTAAGCTTGACATATCGGCAACAGAAGTCGAGAAACTGATCACGATAGCCATCTGAAAGCTATCTGGCATCCCATTTTTCTTCCTGAAATGTAAACTTCCAAATTATGCTGTGTATAAGTGCAGAAGAACTTCAAGAACGACTTGGTCCATAAGTCTATCTGTTGAAAGATGTCAAAGTTAACAAAAACAATAAAATATAACAAGAAAGGTTTTCTCTATGGATCCAATTACTCAAAAACAGAATTCATCTCTTCTCATTACATTTTTTCATCGAGAACTGGTAGAAACTAAACATTTCCGGTTTCAACGTTGCAGTTACCTTATAGTAAAAGCAGTAATAGCATAAAGTGTTCGTCGTCCCAAGAATAGGTTCTATCTCCAGCATCATTATTTTACTAAAACGGAAGTTATAGAAATCAACCCCCACTTCCGGTTTCAACATTGATCTTCACACAGCGAAGACGGTAAAAGCCATGAGAAATGGTTCTTTGATATGAACTCAGTATTCCAAAAATAGGTTTCGTCTCTTTCCTTAACCGGAAACAGGGTTGAAAAAATTTTTTTTTTAAAAAAAGAACGTTTTTATGTTTAAAACATGTTTTTTTTTGTTTAAAACGTTTTTAACGTTTAAAACAAAGTACTTTGTTTTAAACAAAAAAAACATGTTTAAAATGTTTATTTTGTTTAAAACAATAATGTAAACAGGCATATACAGTATATTACATTTTTACACTCTTAGGTATTGCTTGCCAGCTATATTCAACCGCTAGATCAAATTTCGCGAACTTCCCTAATCTCGATCCGCCCAAATGTTCAATTCCGGAGAAAGAAATCGGGATTTTCCCAATCTCCGTTCACAGAATATGTAGTTCAGTTTCTTTGTGTTACGTTCTACTGGTCGTCTGCATTCTTAATCTGTAAACTCCCATTGACGCAACTGCTGTGTCAGGGCTTTAAACCTCAATGGCTCAGTCTTAAACCTCAAATTAAGGCTGGAAGATGGTTTTGGTACCAATTTATTCCTAAAAGATGCAGCTTTGCTGGTGTGCATTTTATGTATGTGGGAGGAGGGTAAATATCGTGTTTTTTTCAACAGTTTTTTGGGGGCCATTCCCCCTCTTGGGGGATAGATTCATAAAAATTGTTACGTGAAGCAATGAAGTAGGCCACTACATGGTAATATCATGTATTTGTATTCTTGCTTATATGGGGAATCAGGGAGGGGGCAAAGTTAGGCAATTTTTGGAGTTTAAGTTTTTTGACGTAAATTACATTTATTTTTCAACAAACATCAATAGCTCAGTCCTTAAGCTAGAAAGATGATTTGGTACCAAAGTATTTTTGAGGGATGAAGCTTTCCGTCAGTTGCATTTTATGTAAATAGGGGGTATGTATGTACGGCCGAGAGAGGGTGGATGAAGTTAGTTTTTTCAACTTTTCATCAGGTTTTGCCGGGTATTCCTCCCCACTTTGTGGTACATCCATAAAAATTGGTATGTGAAGCAATGAAGTAGTCTCCTACATGATAGTAACCTGTATGTGTACTTGTTGTTTATAGAAGAAGAGGGGGTCAAATTTGGTTAATTTACATTTATTTTCGGGACGGTCCCACATAACACAAGATATATTTCACTGAAGTGGTCTAGAAGCACAATTCTTGTTCGTATACATGATGTGTGCAGCAAAAATGATTTTCATATGGACGTGGTACTATAGTGGGGAGGGGAGAGAATGTCTAATTCAATGACTGTTTTTCTGCACATATATTTTTTTTTAAATATTTCCTACATAAAACGAATTCATTGCGGAATGGCAGCAATGGCTACCATTTTTTATATTATTGTCACAAGTATGTGGCCTACACATTAGCATCATTTTGTCAGCGTAGGGTGACTGCAAAGGTTGCCAAGGCCCCGCAAAGTAAATATTTTCATATTTTTAATAATTTTTTTATGTCTGTTCTTTTGCTACGAATGAACGGGAATTTCACGAATGTTACCTCGTTGGAATTTGTGGTCTATAAGCTTTCCATTGGTATATAACTCATGACTCTGTGATAATTAGGGGGGGTCACCAGAGCCCCGCACGTGAGAATCTACCATTTTGTTAAAATCCCTGGCGGGTGTCTAGAGTTAATTGTGTTGTCATGCCGAAGACACTAACCATTAGTAGCTACCCATGTTGCTGATAGAGATGTATCTTGAAAATTTAGTTAAAATGTCATTTTGCTCCTTGTAGGATAGTCACTGCTCTTTCCTGAGTTGTATTGTATTTGTCAGAGCATTTCTTCTAGCTTATGATGTGAGAACTGTTCATTATTATGGAAATGATAGTGATCAAAAATACCCAAGTTTTGAATTTGTGAATTTGGATCTTAGAATAGTGTATAGTGTGTTTAACCTCCGTTATTCTTGGAAATTAAGAAATGTTCAGATACTTCACTTGAATTTCTGCTGGTTTAGTTATACGCACATTGATGTACAGAATTTCGTTCAGTAATTGCTGTCATAGTAAGAATATAACTCTGCTTGTAATTTACTTCATGCACAAATCTTGCGGAGGATGAGTTGTTTGTTAGAAAATTAAATTAGCTTCTTCAATCTGATATTTGAGTTGTTTTAAACATTGTCCAACCACCATCGAAAAAAAAACACGTTTAAAACAATTTGTTTAAAACGTTTAAAACAAACTGAATAAAACAACAGCCCTCGTTTTAAACATGTTTTAAACACTTGTTTTAAACATTTTGTTTTAAACATATCAACCCTGACCGGAAATGGTAGAAATAACCATTTTCGTTTCGCTATTGACCACCATAGAGGAACAAGAATAATGTATAGCAATAAGTAGTTTTTTTTAATGGATTCAGAGTTCCAAAAGTATTTTGCATGTAAACCCTTATCTGCCTACTTAAACGGAAGTAGTAAAATCCTATACCCCCGAGTTCAATGTTGTTATCCATAAAAGATAGCGAGAAACGGTTTTCTGACAATGAGTTCACCGTCCAAGAACAAATTTTATTTCAATTCTTATCCTTCTATTCAAATTGGAAGTAATACAAATCTACGATTTCCAATTTCAACATTGATCGCAATAGAGCAAAAGCAGATATAAATAGGTAGATGCGCTGTTTAGATACGAATTCAGTGCCTCAACAATAGGCTATATTTCCTCCCTTGACTTTCTATTCAAACCGGAACTGGAAGAAATCCATCATTTTTGGTTTTAACGTTGATTATCTTAGAACAAAAAAAAAAAAAAAAAAATGGAAATATATACCGACAAGCTCTTTCTTGAAATGGATTCCATATGTTATAACAAGGTTTCATCTCCGACCTTATTTTTCTCTTGGTTGGTTGATTAATTTGGATTTAACGTTCCGTTCAGCACTATGGGATGTGGACGTAGGGTTTAACGAGGGATCCGAACCACATGAGCTCCCGCCAGGAATCGAACCCGGATTTCCCACACCAAATGTACATACGATAACCATATTGTCAACGAGAGAGCTATTGTTTCTCCTTTGCAACCGGAAGTGGTCTACTACTTCCGGTTTCAATATTGAGTCTCACAGTTTTACAAACTGTGTCTCACGGTTTGTCACAGTTTTACAACCTGTAATGTTAACACTTGTAATTTTTGAGCATTTTGAGAATTCGAGGTTTGTCACCTAGAAGAAAATTTCTGCATATGACCACAGGAACACACACACAAAAAAAGGGGGCGTCTAAAAAATTCAAGAGCTCTTAATATTTTCAGAACTTTTTTCTTTCAATGAATCCAGAAATATGATAGAAAGTTTGTCCTTATCCTACTAAGATAATATATTAAGACAATTTGTAAATCTTTGGTCTGTCCCCGGGAAACAAAAGCGTCTGATAACTTATATTAGAAAGATCTGCTAATTACTTAAAATAGCATATTATCAAAAACAAGCTTACAATAATGTTCATAGTTGGAAAAATAATGAAAACTTGAACGGATAAAAATTTTAAAAATCTAGCCTTTGAAAATATAATTGATTAAACAAAAAAATACTGTAATGTCAGAAAGATGTAACGGTTAAAATTAAAATTACTCGTAACTTCGAAATTAATTGATTAAAATTAAAATAAAAACGAAAATTTCCATTTCTATGGAATGAGAATTGTCTTGAGTCGAGAACGTTAATGTAAAATTGTAATTGATAAAGTTAAGGTCAAGAAAATTAATCTAATATTACGAAAAGTTACTGTTTTCATACAAAACTGGTAACAAGCAGTAAAATTAAAATATCATTAAAATCGTTCACTTCACCTGATTTCTAAGAAAGAAATTAATGATTAATCTCTTAGTCCCTATATATATATATATATATATATATATATATATATATATATATATATATATATATATATATATATATATATATATTTAACAATAACTAACTTCATGGCCTATGAAACCCGAAGGTTCAATGCCGTGTTCAAATAATGAGTTAGAAATCAACTTCTGAATTATATTTGAATTAATTAAGATTAACAAAATTTTAATTGATTAATTTCATAGTTAACTCTTTAACGGATAGATTATAAGCTTGAAAATTTCGCGGTAGATTCTTGCCCGCTCAATACCCTTTCACCTATGGGCATGGCCTTGCAGAACTGGATATACGTAAGAAATTTGAGCAAAATGTAACTCAGATTCTGTGAACAGTAGTTTATTTACTATCCGCCATCGCAAACACTGCAAAACAGCAACGAATCATCATACATTCTAACAAAACGGACGAATGGTGACAGAATGGTTGAACTGGAGAAGGGAGAAAGATTCTAATAACTGCTAATGTAGCTACGCTTTTTATAAGTAATCTAAGACATTTCATTGTTATGGATTCCGAAGTGGCGGATTTGCAGGCAAGTTAAACCAGCAAAAGTTAAAATCATTATAAAGAAAAAAAAAACGTAAGTTTGTGAGTAATAACGGGTAACATAATTATATAGGCGAAAATATCTAGAGAGGTCCTATTCTTAATCCTTATTACATAGGCAAGATGCCTCAGTATGTTATTCATATTAATTCCTAATAGTTCACTCAGGCTAATAGCTGTCGCTAACTGCAGAACTTTCTACCTGACGCTAAGAGATGTCTCTAGTTGCAGCACTTCCTACCTAACGCTAAGAGATGTCATTAGCTGCAGTACCCTCTACCTGACGCTAAGGTATGTTACTAGCCGCAGTACTTCCTACCTGATGCTGAGAAATGTTGCTACCTGCAGTATTTCCTACCTGACGGTAAAAGATGTCGCTAGCTGCAGTACTTCCTACCTGAATATGAAACGTAGCTAGCCGAAGTATACTTCCTACCTGACACTAAGAGACATCGCTAGCTGAAGTAGTTCCTACTTGACGCTAAGAGAAGTCGCTAGTTGCAGTATTTCCTACTTGACGCTAAGAGATGTCGCTAGTTGCAGTACTTCCTACTGACGCTAAGAGATGTCGCTAACTCCAGTATTTCCTACCTGATGCTAAGAGATGTCGCTAGCTACAGTACTTCCTACCTGACGCTAAGAGATGTTGGTAGCTACAGTACTTCCTACCTGACGCTAAGAGATGTCCTTAGTTGCAGTACTTCCTACCTGGCGCTAAGAGATGATATCACTAGCTGCAATACTCCCTACCTGACGCTAAGGTATATCACTAGCTGCAGTACTTCCTACCTGATGCTGAGAAATGTCGCTAGCTGCAGTATTTCCTACCTGACGGTAAAAGATGTCGCTAGCTGCAGTACTTCCTACCTGAATATGAAACGTAGCTAGCCAAAGTATACTTCCTACCTGACACTAAGAGACATCGCTAGCTGAAGTACTTCCTACTTGACGCTAAGAGATGTCGCTAGTTGCAGTACTTCCTACCTGACACTAAGAGATGTCGCTAGCTGCAGTACTTCCTACCTGACGCTAAGAGATGACGCTAACTCCAGTATTTCCTACTTGACGCTAAGAGATGTTGCTAGTTGCAGCAGTTCCTACTGACGCTAAGAGATGTCGCTAGTTGCAGCAGTTCCTACTGACGCTAAGAGATGTCGCTAGCTGCAGTATTTCCTACGTGACGCTAAGAGATGTTGCTAGCGTTCAGGTAGTTTACAGAAGAGTCGCAGATTTGAGGGGAAACTAGTTTTCTTCACTACAAATGACAAAATTCATTTACAGAAGGATTTGTACATTAGGTAATTATCTTCCCTTAGCTTGTAGAGATAACTTTGTAATTACAAATATTTATTGATGTGGCTTTCCTTAATGAGCCGCCACTAGGATTCCCCTTTCCTTGCTTCCACGCAACCACGTTATTCACTTCCCCAGCTTCTCTCTCTTTGATTGTATTATGTTGTCAGACGAAATAAATGGAGATAATATTTTTAAAAAAATGATAGGAATGCAATTTAAGTGTTACGGGTTGCCGTAAGTTTTATAACCTTTAAGTTTTCCTCTTGTCTGTAAAGAATGAATTGAAACAATTCGTGATATTCCCAAACGCATTAATTCACTCATCTGTATTTTGTTCTGTACGCAATGCTCTACTTAACGACAAGCATTCAATATGTTGAAGCAGTTCTTGTGTAAATCACCACACAGTGCGTTAACATTATTCTTTTTTGCTTATTAAGAAATACAAGAAAAGAGTAGTTAGTTATTTATTGTTGGATGATAACATTGTATAAAATATTACATCATCTGTACGTTAACATTGTTTTTGTATTTGTTAGTCATGGATGATAAGTTCAATGTATTGTAGTTTTTTTTCTTTTTTTGACAATTTGTCTTTAAATGAGGTAATTATCAACATGTTTTGGATCTCTCACATATTTTCCATTCAGAATATATATATATTATAGTATTGAGTGTCATTTTAGTTAATCGATTTATAGTCAAACATATGTATTAATATGTCATACTACCGTCAACTTAATATAATAGTTCTTTTTAAGAAGTTTATACTATTTAAAAGATTAAATTTATCTTTTGGTAGTTGGTAGTCTGACAACAAAATAACCATTTTATATACAGAGATTATGCTGTTATAGTACTGAACTTATACGGACTTATGAGAGTCTTCTCCTTCTCTTTGTCTCTCTCTTCTTTACCGGGTGTATCAAAAGTCCGGAACCATAGGCCAACTCGTTATGAGAAAAGATACCAAAAAAAGTGGAGAGAAAAGTTGTTGGGAATAGGTAAATTTCAATCTAAAATGATGGAATTTCTCCAATCGCATTGGCCGTTTGAGTTACACACTGTTAAGGCGTCCTAAATTAAATTAAAAAGCAATGCTGTCAGTTCAGTAGACTGTTCCCGTTGGCCCTGATCATACCAACAATATTGCTTTGTTGGGAAACGGATTTGAGGTGTTCTAGGTTTCCCTCACATAACAATATACAAGTTCCAAGTCATTTGTGTGTGTGTGTGTGTGTGTGTGTGTGTGTGTGTGTGTGTGTGTGTGTGTGTGTGTGTGTGTGTGTGTGTGTGTACGTTGAAGTCTGTCGAGTTGTCCATAGAACTGTGTCCGTAGAGTTGTCCTACGGTCCCGTACTTTTGATACACCCGGTATATATACAACGAAGTCTTGTCATTCTTTCCTGAGTATGGACCTTACTAACGATAAAAAATGTGTTTGATAATGTCTTTCTCCATTCTCTTACTACAAATCAAGAAGCACGCCTGTGAACGTTGTGTCTGAAGTCTGTGATTGTGATTTAATGTTTTCGTTGTGCGGAACCTTAACATTGTAGACATACAATTGTTAAAGTTCATACACAAAAAAGTGTTGGATTTGGTGGCTTTGCACACCAGTCAACGAAACAACGTTGTTCTATTCAAGAGTAATGGAACTGCGGTGTCCTACCCACTCTTGCAGGTTGTCAGCGGTATTCAATCGTGTTTAAAATATGCAATAAAATTATTGTTCTCGTTCAGTACTATGGATTTAATCATTTGTTCCCATCCTGTGCAATTATATAGTTAGCTACAAAGTATTGGAAACAGTCATATGCTGCAACAGCAATATTTGGGGGTTAACAACACTGAACATTTGTGCACTGCAATTAACTTGTGTTCGACTATGTTGTTGGAGTAGTACGAGAGGCAGTGCAAGACAATAGTGTGTGTGAACAATAGGCGTATAATTGGACACCCCTTAGATTTTCAAAAGGGACAAATTGTGGGTTTGCAGTTAGTTGGAGCAAGTATAGCCAACAATGCTAGTGAGTTACTGTATGTGTATCAAAAGCAATAGCGTGCAAGGTAATGACGGCATATAGAATTTGAGGAAAACATAATCAAAGAATAGCAATGGAGACAGAAATCTAAATTAAGTGAAGGGAAATGCCGAATCTTAAGGACTATTGTCAAAAAGAATAGTAAAGCTAATACGAAATGACTGAGTGCAAAACTCAATCAACACTTGGAAAGAACTATTTCTACAACCACAGTCAAACGAGAGGAGCAAAGTTTTACCCGCGGTCGAATTGCAGATTTTAAATATCTGATTGCTGATTGCCAACGCAGTAGCGCAAAGAAGATACTACCGAAAACATAAAACAAGGACCGCTGATACTTGAGAGACAATAATGTAAACCGATGAGTCATCTTTCGTCTTGTCTTCAACATCAGACCAGATTTATGCACAACGAACATCAAAATAGATGTATTCTCTACACAACCTACTTCCTACCGTTGGTCAAGGCACGGCTTTGTGTTCATATGGGCCAGAATTCCACATATGCTGTTGCTCTTATTATTATTTTCAAAGGACGAAATATTGATAGTAATTATGTAAACATTTTAGGTAAGCAGGTGCATCCGGTGGTACATATGTTGTTTCCCGTCTTGCAAGAAGACAATGTGGCAATACACGAAGTGAAACCTGTTAAGGAGTTCTTTGAGAGTTATCAGGATGAACTTAACATGTTCTCTGGCCCACTCAATCCCCCAACTTGAACATTATTAAACAGGGTGCAAAATTCCCGTTCGCCAGGTCGCCATTGGCGACCAGTGTTCAGTAGGAATGGTTTCTGTCTAAACTCACAGGGTCGCGCAGTTTCTATTTCGCTCGAAAATAATTGTCACTGAGTGAGAGTAAACATGTAAAGTGAAGTCTTCACAGCGGACATGGAAAGTGAAGTCTTCACAACGTTGTAATTCGTCCCTCCTTTCCCACCCTTAATCGAAAACTTCATTAGAGATTCCTAAATTTGTTTCCAATTGTCACATTTTGTGCAGTTTTACCTGTGAGTACTGCTTCATGTGAGAGAGGCTTCAGCAGTCTCAACAGAGTTAAGACTGCCTACAGAAATTCACTGAAGACATACTGGATGATTTGCTGACAATTTCTATCAATGACCCTTCACTTAAGGAATCTGATCCGAAAACTGCAATCGACAACTGGTACTTCGGAGCAGAGAGAAAGCAGTACACAAACGTGAATTCTTAAGGTATTTTTTGACATACACCCTCCATTCCAAAAGAAACCAAACTTTTGAAAACAAATAGTACCACTAGTGCCATCTGTTGTAATATTTTACCGGTAGATGGCGTAGTCCCTCATTGACAACTGGTATAAATGTCATGACATTTGGATGCACGGCAACAAAGTTATTGCGTTTCACTGTCAGTGTATTGTGTACATCGGTCGGAAAATGAGTTTCAAACAACGAGCTGCAATTGAGTTTTGTGTTAAACTAGGTAAAACTTTTAGTGAAACGCACCAAATGCTACAAAATGCATATGGTGATGAGTGTCTATCCCGTACGCAAGTTTATGAGTGGTTCAGGCGATTCAAATCGGGTAGAGAGACGCTGGATGATGAAGAAAGATCAGGCCGTCCCAGAACCGGATTATCGGAAGAAAACATCGAAAAAGTGCGTGAATTCATCAAACATAACAAAAAATCCTTAAGTTTTGGGCCTTAAGAAGGTTAATTCGCGGTTTGTACCACACAAACTTACCGAAGACCAAAAATTTGATCGAATTGCGCATTGCAAAGACATCGTTAAAAGTGCTCGGCAGGATCGAAACTTCTTGAAATCGATTGTAACTGGTGACGAGACGTGGTGTTTTGAATATGAGCCCGAAACAAAGCGGCAAAGTGCTGAATGGAGAGCGACGGATGAAGGAACACACACAAAAACGTCGCTTGGTGAAGTCAAAAGTTAAGGTGATGCTGATTTGTTTTTACGATTCAAAAGGAATTATCCACAAAGAATTTGTTCAGCCCGGCCAGACAGTCACTGGAGAGTTTTACTTGGGCGTCATGAAGCGTTTGCTGGCAAGAATTCGTCGTATTCGGCCTGAATATCGCGAAATCGGCAGTTGGACTCTTTTGGACGATAATGCACCATAACATCGTTCGCGACTTGTAACTGAATTTTTGGTCAAAAATCACATTATTCGGTTGCATCATCCGCCCTATTCACCAGATCTCGCTCCGTGCGATTTCTATCTGTTCCCGAAACTGCATTTAGCGATGAAAGGAAAGTGGCACGCATCGATTGATGCCATTGAGAAGGCGACGACCGCCGTCCTAAAGACCATTCCAATAAAGGAAATGTAGAAGTCGTTTGACAACTTGTTGGAGCGTGCAAATATGTGTATCGATGCAGAAGGGGAATACATTGATTAATAAAAATGATTTGTTCCAAAATGTACATTGCTTTTTTTGTTTTTTTAAAACGTTCGGTTTCTTTTGGAATGGAGGGTGTATATATGAATTGTCCTATTCAAAATTGATGAAACTGAATCTAATTGTCTGGTTTTGAAACTTTATACCCTGAGGTATTTTTTTTTTTTTTTTGGTCAAACAAAATTCCATGTAGGAGGACTCTCGTAGTTTGTACGCAAGAGATTCTGGCGGCCATCATTTTTGGATTGACGAGTGCGTCTGACTGAAATTTTGCGCCATGTTATTGAACATCTATGGCCAGTTTTAGAACAGCCTTTCCGATACAAATTCCTCCTCCAACCTTCCTGACGCAAATGAATGTCGCACTGTATGAAGAAAGATTCACTATTCCTTTAGAAAGATTCACTATTCCTATACGATTCACGAGTTGTATGTTCCAATTCTGCGACCAATGCAAAACGTACTCTACGAATTACGTTTAAATTCATTAAATATCTCAAACAAGCATTTTGGCAGTATTCCTCAAATAACACAAGTAACACGTGCCAGCATTCGTCTATGTTATTACTTTCCAGTTGAGAAAACAATTGTTGTTGACTTGAAGATTATACGAACAAACTTTCCTCATTCCTTTGTGATTTCTTAAGCAAGGAAAAGATAAATTTTCTAGGTTTGTATAAGAGGTCTAAATTGGCTGGAATTTTTAGCCCGGCTCCCGCCCGGCCCGTAAATTTATAATGTGAGGCCCGACCCGAGTCCGAAATATACTTTATCCTTTAGGCCCAAGCTCGGGTGATAATCAAATGGGCCCGAAATAAGCCCGAATTAGTGAAACTTAATAATTAACGCAAAATTGTATTTTTGTTTACAGCAATTGGTGGTTTACTTTTGCAGTTTAAGAGCTTACATGATTCAGACAGAATAATAAAATAAAAGTTATCATTGACATTTACTAACTATATGAATACTCTAAAGAAAATGGTCATTTATATAAATTCCGTCTCCCTTAGCCTCGGTGCACAATCGTGGGGCTTTAAACTAAATATTTCGTTTCGTTTCACTTATATAAATTATCATGAAAAGCCCAAGTTGAAATGAATACCTCAAATATTTAAAACAAAATTTCAATGTGTGCAAATTCTTATGCAAATCGGTGTGTACTGAACTCACTCAAATAGTCCTCAAAGCACTCGTCGATTGTTGTGAAGAAAAAGAATGGAATCCACAATCTGGTTGCTCAAATTTTCGCTCACAGATAAACTAATCATGTTTATTTATGTTACTTTTAGTTTTCGTTCCCACTACACAGTCAGCTTTAGTCTGAATTGCACAAAGATAATTAGATTTTTAGTGTGGGCGTCTCAAGTTAAAAATTTAGATGTGCTTTAAAAGTTCTTCGGAAAGAATTGTTGTAGAAATAAATGTCGTTGTAGAGTATATTTACAAAGTTAGGCCCAAATAGGCCTGAGAAATATGGTTGTATATTTAAAAATTCATGCTCCGAGCCTGGCTCGAACCCGAAGTGATCTACGCTTTGTAGGCCCGAGCCTGGCCCACGGGCCAGGTCGGGCCTAACCCCGCGGGCTCGGGTGCAGATCTCTAGTTTGTATATGTCTTTTTTATGCAGAAATCTCTACTTCTTTTCTGCTCACGTCGACACTCCGAATCACTATAAAAGTTAGGTAAAAGATTCATGATGATCGAGACAACTCAATGATACAATCACAAATTCCTTGTCAATCATTGGGATCTATCTATACGAATCTAGCAACAATTAGTTTTTTTTTTTTATCCTAGCAATTCCAGCACAATAACAATCATTATAGAGTTCTATTGCTTACTTTGATCTTACACAAATGTTATGAATTGAGAAAACGCAATAGTTAAAATCTGTTACTTAACAGAGCATATACTACACAGTACATAAATAAATAAATAAATCTGACAGAATAAAAACGATAATCTGTATCAGACTGGCAAAGTTAATTATCGATTGATTTAGAGTTTTAGCGTTACGTTAATCACTGAAGCTATATAGACGTGAACCTACAGCTTAACTGTGATCCGAACAACATGAGCTCTCACAGGGAATAGAACCCTGGTCTCTTGCACAAAAGACGCACACGCTAATGATATAGCTACTAGAGAGTTCATAAACTGCTCATAAGAATTTACCCTGATTTTTTTTTTTTTGTTCAACTTGATAAAATTTATCGATTGATATGTCTCTCATCTTCTTATTTTTCTTCGTTAAATGCTATCAATATTGTACAATTTTAATTCCGTAATTATGTTTTCGTTATTGAATGTCTCTGCAACATACGTAGTTACTGCTACCCAAACCAGCGAGCAGAATTGTCCAAATCGATATAATCTTTGCTTAAATACATATCTGTAAAGAAAAGAAACGGTATTGATTAAATCCCCACCTACAAGAAATGGAAGATTTACTTGTGTCATGATCTGAAATGATCTACTGACAAACAAAAACTTCATAACAACTCTCAATTTTAAAACAATAAGCTTATATATTAACGTAAATTTTAAAGTAAAATTGTAAATATAATTTAGAAGAGGTTATCAGTCAACTGGAATGGTAATTTATGCTATTTATAAATTCAAGAACAAATAAATAAACTTTTGGGCGATTTATACCAGTCTAGAAAGCCTGACGACGGCCATGTAAATAGATGCGGTGAACATACAACACTCAACTAAAACCCGCCATGCTGGCAATAATCCTACGCGTTGTAACACCTACAACTTTGTTTCTATTGGCAATATATAGCCTGAGATGACTATTACCGGTATATCTCCCCAAAGTTGTTAGGAATTAAATAAAATACTAATAGATTTTGGAACAGAAAATGCAAAATAAATAAATAAATAAATAAATAAATAAAAAGAAAATAAAAAGAAAAACCTAATTAAATAAATTAAAACTTTAACACTTTTCCATATAAAACATTATTAAAGTTCAAAGTAAATACAAGTTATCTATCAAAATCCTAGTTTAGATATTCAATTTTCAGGCGAAATACACGTGTAATATTTATCAGTTGAATAATCTCTTTAGTCTTCATTCATTTTGAAGTAGTTTGCTTAGTGTCTGGACTTTATTCTTCGATTTCCGACGTTGGAATATTCCACTTTCAATTTAAACATCAGATTATGCATGGTCATTCAGTAATATGATGTTTGTGCATATATATATATATATATATATATATATATATATATATATATATATATATATATATATATATATATATATATATATATATCAAGGTGCCCACAGCAAAATTCGAGATACTAAAGGTCCTCATGAAAATTGACTATATAACCTCTATAACTCGAAATTTTATTAATTTAACCTCTATGACTTGAAGTTGTGAAACTTGCTTAAATTAAATAAGATGACAAGTAAAAACAATAGACTAGACATGAGTAAAAGACGAGCTCCTTCGTGGCTAAACGGTTAGCGTACGCGCCTTTGGCGTAGGAGACCCGGATTCGATTCCCGGCAGGAGCTCATGTGATTCGTATTCCACATTAATCAGTATGCCCCGTCTCATATAGGCTCACTGCTGAAACGGACGTTAAACTCAATATCAACTCAATGAGCATAACACAATTACAGTACACAGCAACAATGACAATTACGTAAAAGCATAGATCTATAGCTTCGAGTTATACAAGAGGACATCAAGAGAAATTCAACTTACAGAGATAAACTTCGGCTCGTGGCTCTGTGGCTCAGTGGTAGAGCGTTTAACTCTGGTACGTGGTTCTATGGTTCGTTCCCGGCAAAGCAAACTTGTGATGGACATTATTTCTGTGAGTTTTCTCGGGCTACTTCAATTTTCTTCGACATTACTATTCCACAAATTCTTCCATCATCATTCACTTGCCTTAATCATCTGTCTATCTTAGCCTAAAGGACGTTAAACTGAAAGATTTCATTTCATTTCATATATATTCTGGAAGGTATGTGTGTGTGCGTGTGTGTTAGGAAATAATATTATATATTTTCTGCCTATCTTAGGCTTTGTCAACCTGGGTGTCGCTAAAATAAGCGGAAGAGATAAATACTGGGTAGAGATAGACTCTAATACTGGGAAATATTTTTAAATGTTATTTTGAATTTTGTTCTGATAGGCATAGGCTATTTTTATTTTTATACATACTGTTAAGAAGAAAAAATAGGTTTACTAAACATTTTCAACAGGTGATTTTTTATCATATGACCCAACATTAAGGGAGTTATGAAGTTTTAAAATTTTCAAACGGTCTCCATTTTGAAACAGTATGACGGATCGGATTCGATATTTGCAATATGAATGAAATGATAAAATATGGTTTCAATCCATTCGCTTTTAGGAAAGTTAATGTATTCACTATATACAAGAAATGGATTCTACTATTGTAGCAATAGATGGATATCATGAGATCTCCGCAATAGGTAGGGCCTATATTAAAAACACACAAGTTTATTACGAACCAGAAATTATAAGGGGGTCGCTGGCAAGAGGATGTGATAAAATAACGGTCGTGATGGGAATTACGTTGAGAACCAGTGACCTATCTTATTAAGAAAACATAAATGTTTACTTTATCTAGAGATCTCAAGTTATTTTACGGATTTACGTTCGAGATTATTACAAGGTAAAAGACTTCCCGGAGCTGCTCATATCATATATTAGTTGTATTTGAAAAGAATGAAGAAAGCATATTATTAAACATTCTTCAAATTGCAAGTATGTAAGGACTCTTTCACAACATATATTTATGATTTGTTTTATTCCATTTTAATAACTTTTTTTTGGGGGGGGTTTTAAATAAGTAGCAATGTCACAGTGTACACTACGTGAAAGAGCTTGGTTTGGTTTTTGTTAAACCCAAGTCCTCAAGCTAAATTTTTCCAAACTTAGTTACCTCAATATAGCATTTTATCTTAAATTAAATAAAGTATGGTTTAAGATATATGAATATTCGAAAATAGAACATATTTATCTTTAGATTTGTCAACTAGAGTCAATAAGTTTCGTTGTGGCGTTGTATTCTACGGACAGGGCAGTATTTTCAATCCTGAGCATTATACTAACCCGCTAATCTCAACATCAAGCGGTAGTCTATCAAGCAAGGATGATATCAATAATTACTCCCATCGGCAAGCACATACGCAGGAATTTATTTCGGGGGGTCCAAAGCTTTTCAGAGGATTCAATATAAGGTTAAATTGTATTAAAATTTCTAAAAATATCCCTAAAATGAAATGAAATCTTTCAATTTAACGTTCCACACGACATTGGCCGTTAGGCTAAGGAAGATGATGATTAAAGCAAATGAATGATGATGGAAGATTTGGTGGAATGAGAAAGTGGGAGGAAACGGGAGTGTGGCTCAAGAAAACCCACGCACACGATGTTGTCCACCACAAGCGTACTTGGACTGAACGAACCAGTGACCCCACGAACCCGGGATGTAGTACTATCGACCCACCGAGCCCCCAAAATCATTACTAAAATTAGACTAAATTTCCAGAGAAGTCTCGATTTTGGCGGGAGGCCCGGACCCCCAGGATCCGCCCTTTGTGTATGTCCCTGGCCATCGGAATATAACGGTTGTTCCGTAACTTGAGATTAGCTAGATGGATCAATTCCAATAACGAACTCGATTCCTATGTTTTAACCCTCTATATTCTCAGTAAAATTGGTGGTGACCCACAGGCCCGTATCCAGGTGGGTCTAGGGGGCCGCCCCCATAAATTTTTGCTGGCCCCTTAAAATGTTCACGGTAGGCTTGCAAATGAACTATAATATGGTTGGATCTGCCCCCCCCTAACTTCAGCCGGACCCCTCCTACATTTTGGGGCTGGCTACGGGCCTGGTGACCCATCAAGCAGTTCTTGAGATTTTGTATCTCCCGGACGGAGCACGGACAGATAAACTAAATGCCATGTTTAATGGAGATTTTGATGAACCAAACTCCTTTCAAAGTTACAAGAATTGAACAACGCGTCATAAGGTTTCAAAGATATTAAGTCAATCAGCCGTCGATTTCACCACTGAGACTGCCATTGTTGCTGGCCATCTGAAAAAAAGAAAAGAAAATACAATAGTGACGTATGATTATTTGGAATCCAAAAAAGCAGCCAAGACTTGCGTCATCATTCAAGTTCTGCTTTGCTAAATAAATTATCTTTCATATCGTATCATCACGTGTAGTATAGTTTCCCTTCTTTTACTAACCGTAATGTAAGAAACGTCACGCAAGAAGAAGATGGTGAAGAAACACAATAAACCCTGATTTATCAATCTTTTAAGAATTTTGCAAACGTGTTGATATCCTATCAGTGCTTCTAAATGACAATGTCACGTACTAGTGTTGCCAGATAAAAAAAAAAAAACTAAGAAAGATACACAGAGAGGGAGATTATTAAACATTTTTTTTCTTTAGTTGCGACAATTTTTGCGACCAAGATAAAAAACTGATAACATTGAAATACAGAATTCTGTACAATACTGATTTTTATGAAGCTTAAGTACAGCACTGCCAACCCTACTGATTTTTCAGTAGATCTCCTGAATGTTCAATTTACATACTGATCTACTGAATGATTAAAAAAATAATAATAATGTACGTATATCTACGATAATAGCCGTAGAGTATATGCTTTCCTCTACAGAAATGATCCTTCAGGGACTAAAAGACTCTTACAATAAACTCTATTTACATTTTACTGATTTTGCATTGCCTATATTTACTAATTTATATAAACAAATGCAGAGCGAAGAGTCACTTTTTTTTTATGTTACGCGCAAATATTACTGCTTCTTTGAGAGTTATTCTTAATTGCTATATAAAACCTGAGTACTTAAGGGAGTACAGGGGGTCGAAAGGATGGAGTATTGAAATTCTAATGTCTTCTTACGTCTAGAACAAATGTATTTCTGTACGAGGATAGGAGCTACTCTACAGTCATTAAATCTCCTGACACAAGACAATTTTTTTCAAAACAAGGTACGGTATTTTCGATTTAATCATTGACAAAATCTTAATTATCCACTGATGAAAAGAACATGTTTTTAGTTTACCATAGAAAATAAGTTGGGCCAATTGATTTAAAAAAAAAAAAATACCGTGCAAATTCTTTACTCAAATAGCTCAGAAATTGCATTAATATATCTATAAATGTGCTGCATTAATATGTGTATAAATGTGTCTTTTTATTTTATTATTATTTTAAAATATGTCTACTGAAATACCCTGAAAATTTCAGGCCCTTTTTACTGATATATTGGATTACTTGGTTGGCAACGCTGCTTAAGTACAAGGACAGTAGAAGAGGAAGGAGATAGGAAGTGCTGACGTTTAGGATATTCTACAAAATATACTTAGATACGCGTATTGATTAATTTAAATTGAAAGGTGAAAAGCAACATAAGTTATTATTGATTTTAAGATTCATCTATACTTCATGTAGAATTGTTACAGAAAGGCATCATTTTTTAAACATAAACGGAATTAGCAATTTCCTATTTTATTGATAACCATAAAACAAATGCCATTTTCTACGAAGCATTAGTTTAGTGATATACATAGTCTCAGTTAATCATGCATCATTACATAATTAATTACTCCATCAATTAACGTAATTTGTTTCTCATTAAAAAAAATCTTTAAAAATTCCTATAAGAATTTACTAAAAGCTTTCCAAAATTTTCTCGACATAAAAAAAAAATAGTAATCCCATAAACATTTACTCCAAAGGTCTCGAAAATTTTTCACACTTTAAAAGAAATTTTGTTGAAATCTCATAAGAATTTATTGAAAAGATTTTTATTTTTCTTCGTATTTTTTAATAATTATTTAAACTTAGAAGAAATACTCAAAAGATGTTAAAAATTTTCTCCATATTTTCAAGGAACTTTGTTAAAATCACATACCGGTAAGAATCAACTCAAAGAGTTTACAGTTTTTTAAAATATTTAAACTGTTAACATTTCCATCAGAATTTACTCAAAATATCTTCAAAATTATCCTGAAATCCTGTAAGAATTTATCCAAAACATTTAATCTCCCTCTGTGTTAAAAACAAATAATAAAAATTTCATGAAAATTCACTCTAAAGATTTCCGTATTTCGTCACATTTTCTTTTAAAAAATATTGAAATCCTACAAGAATACACTAACAAAGTTATCATTTTTTTTTTACATTTTAAAAGAAATTTTGTTAAAAGTTCCATAAGAAATTCTCAAAGATTTTCCAAGTTGTCCACACATCTTTGAAGATACTTGTTAATACTATATAATAAATAATTTTTAAAAAATCCATTTTTCCTACAATTAAAAAATATTAAACATCTTTTTACTTAGAAGATTTACAAATTATGCTTCACATTTTAAAAGAAGCTTTATTAAAAATCCCATCAAAATTTTCTCAAAAGATTTCCAAAATTCTCTTCCTATTTTTTTTTTTTAAAAATAATCCTATAAGAATTTACGCAAGAGATTTTCAAAATTTCTTTCACATTTTAAGAAATTTTGTTGATATACAGTGAGAACTTATTCAAAAGATTTACAAGCTTTTCCTACATTTTTTAGATATTAAAAATTCCATGAGAATTTGATGAAAACATTTTCAAAATTTCTTCCCAGTTTCTAAGAAATTTCGTTTAAAATCCCATAAGAATTTACTGATGAGATTTCGGAATTTTGTTTATATTAAAATAAATATCCTTAAATCCTATAAGTATTTCCTTAAAAGATTTTCAAAACTTGAGCAAGATAATGTAAAATAATGAGTAAATTATGCCATCATCTAGATATGTTGCTTTGTGTATGTCCCTTGAAATACTTAAGAGGATGTATTCATTAACTTATTAACATAAAAATACTACAGAACCATGTAAAAAAACTGACGCTTTTTGTTGAAATTTTCTTCGAAGCATTGTCTGTTTATTAGGGACTTTCAGTGTCATATCTTAGAGCAAATATTAGCTAGAATCATAACCGGCTAGACTAAAGCCACATATTTTTTATAGTTCTTATACACCCTTAGTATAATCACTTTGTGCGGAGGTGCCCGATTTTGAATATGACGCCATCTTTGTTTTATTGAAGATTTTTCGACCTTTCCTCAAAAATCTCTGAATATCATCCCAATGGTAGAGTTTATAGCAAAAACTGTTCTAATCTGTTTTACTTAAAATTTAATTTGCTACATTTTAAGCATAACTTCGCTTTTGCGTGATATAAGCTTCTCAAATTTTGACGTTTTATTGGTTGATCTATGAGCCTGTAATATTTTGTTGGTTTTTGCCGAATATGCTCAATGCAGTTAGTATTTAAACAAAAATGATTTCATTAATCAAGAAGAATATAGATAGGCTACGATGCGTTGAAATCGAAGATACAATATATACAAGTATGACATTAAAATCTTTAAATAATATACTTGACCATATAACAAAGGTTGAATTACACTGATATATAGAAAATAATTTGAACAAAAATTGTTTTTATAATAACATATAACTACTTACAGCTCACAGACAACTTCAGTGTCGCCAGTGACCTTTATAATGACAAAGAACTGTACATGCAAGTAGAACTTTTCACAAAAGTAATTCTTACAGCCACACTGATTATCTACAACTCGTACATCCACATCGGTAACCAAGTTTTTCCATTTCTTTGCCATCCAAATTTCACTGGAGCAGATGTATCTTGGAACGATTTCAAACTATTTAGTCAGATGCTAGATTGATAGATATATCGATTTGTGTTAGACGAGGCGTCCTATGTGCGTGGTAGGGTATGCATCATCTTTACTTGTTGACTTTGAAGGGGTCTCAGTGGTAAAGCCTTCATCTCTGGTGTTTGGGGTCCTCGGTTCGATCCCAGCTCGCGCCAAGTGAGCTTTGTGGTGGACAAACACCGCGTGCATGGATTTTCTTGGAGTTATCCGTTTTACTTCCACTTCATTTATTCTACCATTTCTTTCATTTCTCATCATCACCGTCTCCTCTTGCCTTGCTGGCATAACCGTGGGGCGTAAAACTTAAAGATTTCATTTCATTTCATTTTGTTGACTGCGAAGAGACCCCTTTTGAGCTTGTTGACAATGCCAAGTTCTATGGTGGCATCATATAAGATGCATGAGAATCGTTCTATTAGTAAAAATTTCTTTATTCTATCGCCAAATAGTTGAAAATGATGTTTTACAGGAAAGGAAAATTCTTCAGTATGGTTTTCATGTCTTTCATGCTGTCTTTTTTCTTTTACCATAAAATTGTGATGTGGTGTCTGAATCTGTAAGTACATGAAAAAAGTGTAGTGCTTTCGTTATGTTTTCTTCGAGTTCTTGGCAAACGGCGTTGATGTGACAATATCGGAAGTATAACCCGTACCAAAAGGAACTCAAAATTAAAAATTACTTTTGCTAGTTTCTTAGCTTGGAAAATATGCCTTTAATATCACAATAACACCTCTATTAATAATGTTTATGCGAATGTATGGTCACCTTTTTGTAATGCATCTAATATACGAAGATACGTTCTGGTATCAGTTTCTTCATGATCAGTTTCGGGCAGATCGCATATATTGCTTGTTTTCGAAATTATAAATTTACCATAGGTGATATATGTTTCTTTTTCTTGTAACATGGGCTGCGATCACATCACTTAATACGGTAAAAAGTTTAATTTCTTTTTCTTGAATTCTGAAGGAATCTAACCAAGTTTCTAGGAGGTGTGGTTTCACTTGTTACTCTTCTTCTTTCTCCTTTCCCTCTCTCCTTAACATTCGTAGTTTCCTTCAGATTATTATTATTATTATTATTATTATTATTATTATTATTATTATTATTATTATTATTATTATTATTATTATTATTATTATTATTATTATGTAAATATCTCATAAAATGACTATTCTTGGACAGTCCTTAAGTTGATTTTTGATGTATGGTAACAGTCCCATATCACTATAATCTGCGAAGGTAAGTACCTCATATCTAGGCAGTACGTGTATAATGGCAGGTACCTCAAATATTTTGGCATTGAAATTTAGTATATCGTGATCTTAGGCCGGAGATATGCAAGACAATAAATGAGACTTAATGCTGGTGAGTTGCAGATTCCCGTTGTAATGCCCTTTGTCGTACCGGACTACACAGTATGGTAATTTATATAAAGATGTTATTATACAAACCTTTCTGAAATTGTTCTGCTGTCGTATGCATTTTACAAATAGACGTCTAGTGATGTTATGTCGGATCCAGTTTCTTTGCAGTACGACAACACACAACACAGTTGTCAGGTTTTATAGTTTTCACAATTTGATTCAGTTATTCTACTTGTGTGCTCGGTTCTACAATGGATCACGCTGAACGTTTCCCAGCATGAACTGAGCTGAAGTTTGGCCCATGGCAACGGTCGCCATCCCACTTGCGGGGAAAATTCCTACAGGTCACAGTGATGAGAACTATTTCTTGGAGAAGTAAAATTTGAACAGAGTAATATGTTATGCAAGATTAAACAGAAAATTGAAATCTACGAAGTACACATACCAAGTAAGTACAATTTTCCTTATTTATTACCTGTTTCCAAATTATTACATTCAGCACTTTATTATAGCCGATGAATACATAGATTATTGAATATATATATATATATATATATATATATATATATATATATATATATATATATATATATATATATATATATATATATATATATATATATATATATATATATATTAGTGAATCTTTCTTCTTTATTTAGGTATACCACGATCTACATCTCTTCCTATCGGATCTAATACTATATGAGGTGGTAAGTATATCATTTCTATTTTTCTTTCTTCTTTACAATATTTATATATTTTGCTGTATTTTATTTATTTACTTATTTATTCATTCATATTCATTCTTACTTATTTCACTTTATATTATTATTATTACCATTATGTTTATATATTTCTCTTACCATTCGTAGATTAATCTAATATATATATATATTTCTTTCTTTCAGATCGATAGCTTCCACCTGGACATATTTATATTCCGATTATAAACAAGAGATGCATATATATACCTACATTATTCAATTGAAGATCATTCTCAAAATAAATTGTTAATTGATGTTCCATGTTCACAGTTTAACTTAGATTATCAATCATTATATATATATGTTTTTATTTTACTAATTGTGCTTTGAACAAGACTGAAGAATAATTAATGATTCCTTTTATGAATTCGTCGTCTTCTGCTTTAATGCGACTTTTATGTATAATATATATATATATATATATATATATATATATATATATATATATATATATATATATATATATATATATATATATCCATAGGTTAGCACTTGTCATGAAATCTATGTATAAGAATTACGAAAAAGCCACTGAATTTTATTTATACTTAAAATTTAGAATAATTTGTTTTTTACATTTTGTACTATTGTTTACCTCATTGTTTACATGGTGATTGATATTGAGGGAGAGAAAGTCTCCCCGAATCTGATTTATTTATCGCTGCATATTATTTTTATTTTCAAAACTCACTATTACGTATATCCATTATAACACCATTTTTTTTACTTATTTATTTATTTATTGATTGAGAAATTCACATACAGAAGCAAGTCGACAGAAAATAGAAATTCTTTTGTCCTTGCATTGTAATTGAACTATTATGTCGCGCTGAAAGAAAATGGAAATTCAAATATAATATTAATATTAACATATATTATACATAAAAGTCGCATTAAAGCAGAAGACGACGAATTCATAAAAGGAATCATTAATTATTCTTCAGTCTTGTTCAAAGCACAATTAGTAAAATAAAAACATTTTAAGATTTCACCACAATCAACAGCACCATCAAGAAGATTGTAAAAGCTGCCACTCCTAGAACACACATCATTTTCCGACTTCTTTTCTGATGTTTCTCTGCTTTCTGCAGCTGCTGAAGTCCTTCTTGTACCTGCACTTGGCCTTGTTCTATGTTGTAGTCTATTCGATCTAATACAGTTCCCGGTATTAGCCATGACTTCAAACAATATATATTTATCCAAACTGGATTCAAAACATTCTTCATGAACATAGTCAAAGTGGTTGTCAGCCTCCTCGGATATGTCTCCTTCCGTCTTATTGTGTGTTATAGAAGAAAAATCTCGTCCAGTTCTTTACCAGGAGGTAATGTGCCTAAGATCGATGACACATTCCCGCGCTGGATGGCGATGCTGATACGTTGGAAAAGGAATGCAGTAGCTCGGGGGTCACCAGTTTTGATTGCTATTCGATGACCAACTTCATTAATTAAATTAAATCCTTCGTGACCCCAAGACCCACTGGTTTCTATTGCTACTGTTAAAAAACCAATATCTGTCCAATAGGTTTGAGTATTTTAGTCTTTTGTCTGATTCTCTGTGAGCGGCGACGAGACCTGCCTGAATTGAAGAATGGGGTAATGTGTGTGAACCTGGCAGAACCCATTTTCGGAAATTGAAAATAAACCATGTAGATCGTTTGTTCATCGTTTGTTCACGATTGTTCACATAAAATTTTCGTTTGTTCACGATTTATAAACAATTTATACGAAAAACAAAATGGGCGGTGCCAACTTCACGCAGCAGAACCCATTTTCTAAAATCGAAAATAAACCATGCAAATCGTTTGTTCATCGTTTGTTCACGATTGTTCACATAAAATTTTCGTTTGTTCACGATTTATAAACAAGTTATACGAAAAACAAAATGGGCGGTGCCAACTTCACGCAGCAGAACCCATTTTCAGAAATCGAAAATAAACCATGCAAATCGTTTGTTCATCGTTTGTTCACGATTGTTCACATAAAATTTTCGTTTGTTCACGATTTATAAACAATTTATACGAAAAACAAAATGGGCGGTGCCAACTTCACGTACCTGAAAATTATTCAAAATCAAAAATAAACCATGCAGATCGTTTGTTCATCGTTTGTTCACGATTGTTCACAAAAAATTTTCGTTTGTTCACGATTTATAAACAATTTATACGAAAAACAAAATGGGCGGTGCCAACTTCACGCAGCAGAACCCATTTTTAGAAATCGAAAATAAACCATGCAAATCGTTTGTTCATCGTTTGTTCACGATTGTTCACAAAAAATTTTCGTTTGTTCACGATTTATAAACAATTTATACGAAAAACAAAATGGGCGGTGCCAACTTCACGCAGCAGAACCCATTTTCAGAAATCGAAAATAAACCATGCCAATCGTTTGTTCATCGTTTGTTCACGATTGTTCACATAAAATTTTCGTTTGTTCACGATTTATAAACAATTTATACGAAAAACAAAATGGGCGGTGCCAACTTCACGCAGCAGAACCCATTTTCAAAAATCGAAAATAAACCATGCAAATCGTTTGTTCATCGTTTGTTCACGATTGTTCACATAAAATTTTCGTTTGTTCACGATTTATAAACAATTTATACGAAAAACAAAATGGGCGGTGCCAACTTCACGCAGCAGAACCCATTTTCAGAAATCGAAAATAAACCATGCAAATCGTTTGTTCATCGTCTGTTCACGATTGTTCACATAAAATTTTCGTTTGTTCACGATTTATAAACAATTTATACGAAAAAAAAATGGGCGGTGCCAACTTCACGTACCTGAAAATTAATCAAAATCAAAAATAAACCATGCAGATCGTTTGTTCATCGTTTGTTCACGATTGTTCACAAAAATTTTTCGTTTGTTCACGATTTATAAACAATTTATACGAAAAACAAAATGGGCGGTGCCAACTTCACGCAGCAGAACCCATTTTCAGAAATCGAAAATAAACCATGCAAATCGTTTATTCATCGTTTGTTCACGATTGTTCACACAAAATTTTCGTTTGTTCACGCTTTGTAAACAATTTATACGAAAAACAAAATGGGCAGTGCCAACTTCACGTACCTGAAAATAATTCAAAATCGAAAATAAACCATGCACATCGCTTGTTCATCGTTTGTTCACGATTGTTCAAACAAAATTTTCGTTTGTTCACGATTTATAAACAATTTATACGAAAAACAAAATGGGCGGTGCCAACTTCACGCAGCAGAACCCATTTTCAGAAATCAAAAATAAACCATGCAAATCGTTTGTTCATCGTTTGTTCACGATTGTTCACATAAAATTTTCGTTTGTTCACGATTTATAAACAATTTATAGGAAAAACAAAATGGGCGGTGCCAACTTCACGTACCTGAAAATTATTCAAAATCAAAAATAAACCATGCAGATCGTTTGTTCATCGTTTGTTCACGATTGTTCACAAAAAATTTTCGTTTGTTCACGATTTATAAACAATTTATACGAAAAACAAAATGGGCGGTGCCAACTTCACGCAGCAGAACCCATTTTCAGAAATCGAAAATAAACCATGCAGATCGTTTGTTCATCGTTTGTTCACGATTGTTCACATAAAATTTTCGTTTGTTCACGATTTATAAACAATTTATACAAAAACAAAATGGGCGGTGCCAACTTCACGCAGCAGAACCCATTTTCAAAAATCGAAAATAAACCATGCAAATCGTTTGTTCATCGTTTGTTCACGATTGTTCACATAAAATTTTCGTTTGTTCACGATTTATAAACAATTTATACGAAAAACAAAATGGGCGGTGCCAACTTCACGCAGCAGAACCCATTTTCAGAAATCGAAAATAAACCATGCAAATCGTTTGTTCATCGTTTGTTCACGATTGTTCACATAAAATTTTCGTTTGTTCACGATTTATAAACAATTTATACGAAAAACAAAATGGGCGGTGCCAACTTCACGTACCTGAAAATTATTCAAAATCGAAAATAAACCATGCAGATCGTTTGTTCATCGTTTGTTCACGATTGTTCACAAAAATTTTTCGTTTGTTCACGATTTATAAACAATTTATACGAAAAACAAAATGGGCGGTGCCAACTTCACGCAGCAGAACCCATTTTCAGAAATCGAAAATAAACCATGCAAATCGTTTGTTCATCGTTTGTTCACGATTGTTCACATAAAGTTTTCGTTTGTTCACGATTTATAAACAATTTATACGAAAAACAAAATGGGCGGTGCCAACTTCACGCAGCAGAACCCATTTTTAGAAATCAAAAATAAACCATGCAAATCGTTTGTTCATCGTTTGTTCACGATTGTTCACACAAAATTTTCGTTTGTTCACGTTTTATAAACAATTTATACGAAAAACAAAATGGGCAGTGCCAACTTCACGTACCTGAAAATAATTCAAAATCGAAAATAAACCATGCAGATCGTTTGTTCATCGTTTGTTCACGATTGTTAACACAAAATTTTCGTTTGTTCACGATTTATAAACAATTTATACGAAAAACAAAAAGGGCGGTGCCAACTTCACGTATCTGAAAATTATTCAAAATCGAAAATAAACAACGCTGATCGTTTGTTCATCGTTTGTTCACGATCGTTCACTTAAATTTTTCGTTTGTTCACAATTTATAAACAATTTATACAAAAAACAAAATGGGCGGTGCCAACTTCACGCAGCAGAACCCATTTTCAGAAATCGAAAATAAACCATGCAAATCGTTTGTTCATCGTTTTTCACGATTGTTCACATAAAATTTTCGTTTGTTCACGATTTATAAACAATTTATACGAAAAACAAAATGGGCGGTGCCAACTTCACGCAGCAGAACCCATTTTCTAAAATCGAAAATAAACCATGCAAATCGTTTGTTCATCGTTTGTTCACGATTGTTCACATAAAATTTTCGTTTGTTCACGATTTATAAACAATTTATACGAAAAACAAAATGGGCGGTGCCAACTTCACGTACCTGAAAATTATTCAAAATCAAAAATAAACCATGCAGATCGTTTGTTCATCGTTTGTTCACGATTGTTCACAAAAAATTTTCGTTTGTTCACGATTTATAAACAATTTATACGAAAAACAAAATGGGCGGAGCCAACTTCACGCAGCAGAACCCATTTTTAGAAATCGAAAATAAACCATGCAAATCGTTTGTTCATCGTTTGTTCACGATTGTTCACAAAAAATTTTCGTTTGTTCAGGATTTATAAACAATTTATACGAAAAACAAAATGGGCGGTGCCAACTTCACGCAGCAGAACCCATTTTCAGAAATCGAAAATAAACCATGCCAATCGTTTGTTCATCGTTTGTTCACGATTGTTCACATAAAATTTTCGTTTGTTCACGATTTATAAACAATTTATACGAAAAACAAAATGGGCGGTGCCAACTTCACGCAGCAGAACCCATTTTCAAAAATCGAAAATAAACCATGCAAATCGTTTGTTCATCGTTTGTTCACGATTGTTCACATAAAATTTTCGTTTGTTCACGATTTATAAACAATTTATACGAAAAACAAAATGGGCGGTGCCAACTTCACGCAGCAGAACCCATTTTCAGAAATCGAAAATAAACCATGCAAATCGTTTGTTCATCGTCTGTTCACGATTGTTCACATAAAATTTTCGTTTGTTCACGATTTATAAACAATTTATACGAAAAACAAAATGGGCGGTGCCAACTTCACGTACCTGAAAATTAATCAAAATCAAAAATAAACCATGCAGATCGTTTGTTCATCGTTTGTTCACGATTGTTCACAAAAATTTTTCGTTTGTTCACGATTTATAAACAATTTATACGAAAAACAAAATGGGCGGTGCCAACTTCACGCAGCAGAACCCATTTTCAGAAATCGAAAATAAACCATGCAAATCGTTTGTTCATCGTTTGTTCACGATTGTTCACATAAAATTTTCGTTTGTTCACGATTTATAAACAATTTATACGAAAAACAAAATGGGCAGTGCCAACTTCACGTACCTGAAAATAATTCAAAATCGAAAACAAACCATGCACATCGCTTGTTCATCGTTTGTTCACGATTGTTCACACAAAATTTTCGTTTGTTCACGATTTATAAACAATTTATACGAAAAACAAAATGGGCGGTGCCAACTTCACGCAGCAGAACCCATTTTCAGAAATCAAAAATAAACCATGCAAATCGTTTGTTCATCGTTTGTTCACGATTGTTCACATAAAATTTTCGTTTGTTCACGATTTATAAACAATTTATACGAAAAACAAAATGGGCGGTGCCAACTTCACGTACCTGAAAATTATTCAAAATCAAAAATAAACCATGCAGATCGTTTGTTCATCGTTTGTTCACGATTGTTCACAAAAAATTTTCGTTTGTTCACGATTTATAAACAATTTATACGAAAAACAAAATGGGCGGTGCCAACTTCACGCAGCAGAACCCATTTTCAGAAATCGAAAATAAACCATGCAGATCGTTTGTTCATCGTTTGTTCACGATTGTTCACATAAAATTTTCGTTTGTTCACGATTTATAAACAATTTATACAAAAACAAAATGGGCGGTGCCAACTTCACGCAGCAGAACCCATTTTCAAAAATCGAAGATAAACCATGCAAATCGTTTGTTCATCGTTTGTTCACGATTGTTCACATAAAATTTTCGTTTGTTCACGATTTATAAACAATTTATACGAAAAACAAAATGGGCGGTGCCAACTTCACGCAGCAGAACCCATTTTCAGAAATCGAAAATAAACCATGCAAATCGTTTGTTCATCGTTTGTTCACGATTGTTCACATAAAATTTTCGTTTGTTCACGATTTATAAACAATTTATACGAAAAACAAAATGGGCGGTGCCAACTTCACGCAGCAGAACCCATTTTTAGAAATCAAAAATAAACCATGCAAATCGTTTGTTCATCGTTTGTTCACGATTGTTCACACAAAATTTTCGTTTGTTCACGTTTTATAAACAATTTATACGAAAAACAAAATGGGCAGTGCCAACTTCACGTACCTGAAAATAATTCAAAATCGAAAATAAACCATGCAGATCGTTTGTTCATCGTTTGTTCACGATTGTTAACACAAAATTTTCGTTTGTTCACGATTTATAAACAATTTATACGAAAAACAAAAAGGGCGGTGCCAACTTCACGTATCTGAAAATTATTCAAAATCGAAAATAAACAACGCTGATCGTTTGTTCATCGTTTGTTCACGATCGTTCACTTTAATTTTTCGTTTGTTCACAATTTATAAACAATTTATACGAAAAACAAAATGGGCGGTGCCAACTTCACGCAGCAGAACCCATTTTCAGAAATCGAAAATAAACCATGCAAATCGTTTGTTCATCGTTTGTTCCCGATTGTTCACATAAAATTTTCGTTTGTTCACGATTTATAAACAATTTATACGAAAAACAAAATGGGCGGTGCCAACTTCACGCAGCAGAACCCATTTTCTAAAATCGAAAATAAACCATGCAAATCGTTTGTTCATCGTTTGTTCACGATTGTTCACATAAAATTTTCGTTTGTTCACGATTTATAAACAAGTTATACGAAAAACAAAATGGGCGGTGCCAACTTCACGCAGCAGAACCCATTTTCAGAAATCGAAAATAAACCATGCAAATCGTTTGTTCATCGTTTGTTCACGATTGTTCACATAAAATTTTCGTTTGTTCACGATTTATAAACAATTTATACGAAAAACAAAATGGGCGGTGCCAACTTCACGTACCTGAAAATTATTCAAAATCAAAAATAAACCATGCAGATCGTTTGTTCATCGTTTGTTCACGATTGTTCACAAAAAATTTTCGTTTGTTCACGATTTATAAACAATTTATACGAAAAACAAAATGGGCGGTGCCAACTTCACGCAGCAGAACCCATTTTTAGAAATCGAAAATAAACCATGCAAATCGTTTGTTCATCGTTTGTTCACGATTGTTCACAAAAAATTTTCGTTTGTTCACGATTTATAAACAATTTATACGAAAAACAAAATGGGCGGTGCCAACTTCACGCAGCAGAACCCATTTTCAGAAATCGAAAATAAACCATGCCAATCGTTTGTTCATCGTTTGTTCACGATTGTTCACATAAAATTTTCGTTTGTTCACGATTTATAAACAATTTATACGAAAAACAAAATGGGCGGTGCCAACTTCACGCAGCAGAACCCATTTTCAAAAATCGAAAATAAACCATGCAAATCGTTTGTTCATCGTTTGTTCACGATTGTTCACATAAAATTTTCGTTTGTTCACGATTTATAAACAATTTATACGAAAAACAAAATGGGCGGTGCCAACTTCACGCAGCAGAACCCATTTTCAGAAATCGAAAATAAACCATGCAAATCGTTTGTTCATCGTCTGTTCACGATTGTTCACATAAAATTTTCGTTTGTTCACGATTTATAAACAATTTATACGAAAAACAAAATGGGCGGTGCCAACTTCACGTACCTGAAAATTAATCAAAATCAAAAATAAACCATGCAGATCGTTTGTTCATCGTTTGTTCACGATTGTTCACAAAAATTTTTCGTTTGTTCACGATTTATAAACAATTTATACGAAAAACAAAATGGGCGGTGCCAACTTCACGCAGCAGAACCCATTTTCAGAAATCGAAAATAAACCATGCAAATCGTTTATTCATCGTTTGTTCACGATTGTTCACACAAAATTTTCGTTTGTTCACGCTTTGTAAACAATTTATACGAAAAACAAAATGGGCAGTGCCAACTTCACGTACCTGAAAATAATTCAAAATCGAAAATAAACCATGCACATCGCTTGTTCATCGTTTGTTCACGATTGTTCACACAAAATTTTCGTTTGTTCACGATTTATAAACAATTTATACGAAAAACAAAATGGGCGGTGCCAACTTCACGCAGCAGAACCCATTTTCAGAAATCAAAAATAAACCATGCAAATCGTTTGTTCATCGTTTGTTCACGATTGTTCACATAAAATTTTCGTTTGTTCACGATTTATAAACAATTTATACGAAAAACAAAATGGGCGGTGCCAACTTCACGTACCTGAAAATTATTCAAAATCAAAAATAAACCATGCAGATCGTTTGTTCATCGTTTGTTCACGATTGTTCACAAAAAATTTTCGTTTGTTCACGATTTATAAACAATTTATACGAAAAACAAAATGGGCGGTGCCAACTTCACGCAGCAGAACCCATTTTCAGAAATCGAAAATAAACCATGCAGATCGTTTGTTCATCGTTTGTTCACGATTGTTCACATAAAATTTTCGTTTGTTCACGATTTATAAACAATTTATACAAAAACAAAATGGGCGGTGCGAACTTCACGCAGCAGAACCCATTTTCAAAAATCGAAAATAAACCATGCAAATCGTTTGTTCATCGTTTGTTCACGATTGTTCACATAAAATTTTCGTTTGTTCACGATTTATAAACAATTTATACGAAAAACAAAATGGGCGGTGCCAACTTCACGCAGCAGAACCCATTTTCAGAAATCGAAAATAAACCATGCAAATCGTTTGTTCATCGTTTGTTCACGATTGTTCACATAAAATTTTCGTTTGTTCACGATTTATAAACAATTTATACGAAAAACAAAATGGGCGGTGCCAACTTCACGTACCTGAAAATTATTCAAAATCGAAAATAAACCATGCAGATCGTTTGTTCATCGTTTGTTCACGATTGTTCACAAAAATTTTTCGTTTGTTCACGATTTATAAACAATTTATACGAAAAACAAAATGGGCGGTGCCAACTTCACGCAGCAGAACCCATTTTCAGAAATCGAAAATAAACCATGCAAATCGTTTGTTCATCGTTTGTTCACGATTGTTCACATAAAGTTTTCGTTTGTTCACGATTTATAAACAATTTATACGAAAAACAAAATGGGCGGTGCCAACTTCACGCAGCAGAACCCATTTTTAGAAATCAAAAATAAACCATGCAAATCGTTTGTTCATCGTTTGTTCACGATTGTTCACACAAAATTTTCGTTTGTTCACGTTTTATAAACAATTTATACGAAAAACAAAATGGGCAGTGCCAACTTCACGTACCTGAAAATAATTCAAAATCGAAAATAAACCATGCAGATCGTTTGTTCATCGTTTGTTCACGATTGTTAACACAAAATTTTCGTTTGTTCACGATTTATAAACAATTTATACGAAAAACAAAAAGGGCGGTGCCAACTTCACGTATCTGAAAATTATTCAAAATCGAAAATAAACAACGCTGATCGTTTGTTCATCGTTTGTTCACGATCGTTCACTTAAATTTTTCGTTTGTTCACAATTTATAAACAATTTATACGAAAAACAAAATGGGCGGTGCCAACTTCACGCAGCAGAACCCATTTTCAGAAATCGAAAATAAACCATGCAAATCGTTTGTTCATCGTTTGTTCCCGATTGTTCACATAAAATTTTCGTTTGTTCACGATTTATAAACAATTTATACGAAAAATAAAATGGGCGGTGCCAAGTTCACGTACCTGAAAATTACTCAAAATCGAAAACAAAACCATGCAGATCGTTTGTTCATCGCTTGTTCCCCATTGTTCACACAAAATTTTCGTTTGTTCACGTTTTATAAACAATTTATACGAAAAACAAAATGGGCGGTGCCAACTTCACGTACCTGAAAATTACTCAAAATCGAAAACAAAACCATGCAGATCGTTTGTTCATCGTTTGTTCCCCATTGTTCACACAAGATTTTCGTTTGTTCACGTTTTATAAACAATTTATACGAAAAACAAAATGGGCGGTGCCAACTTCACGTACCTGAAAATTATTTAAAATCGAAAATAAACCACGCAGATCGTTTGCTCATCGTTTGTTCACGATTGTTCATATAAAATTTTGGTTTGTTCACGATTTATAAACAATTTATACGAAAAATAAAATGGGCGGTGCCAACTTCACGTACCTGAAAATTACTCAAAATCGAAAACAAAACCATGCAGATCGTTTGTTCATCGCTTGTTCCCCATTGTTAACACAAAATTTTCGTTTGTTCACGTTTTATAAACAATTTATACGAAAAACAAAATGGGCGGTGCCAACTTCACGTACCTGAAAATTACTCAAAATCGAAAACAAAACCATGCAGATCGTTTGTTCATCGTTTGTTCCCCATTGTTCACACAAAATTTTCGTTTGTTCACGATTTATAAACAATTTATACGAAAAACAAAATGGGCGGTGCCAACTTCACGCAGCAGAACCCATTTTCAGAAATCGAAAATAAACCATGCAAATCGTTTGTTCATCGTTTGTTCACGATTGTTCACACAAAATTTTCGTTTGTTCACGTTTTATAAACAATTTATACGAAAAACAAAATGGACAGTGCCAACTTCACGTACCTGAAAATTATTCAAAATCGTAGATAAACCATGCAGATCGTTTGTCCATCGTTTGTTCACGATTGTTCACATAAAATTTTCGTTTGTTCACGATTTATAAACAATTTATACGGAAAACAAAAAGGGCGGTGCCAACTTCACGTACCTGAAAAGTATTCGAAATCGAAAGCAAACTATGCAAATCGTTTGTTCACGATTTCTTCACAAAAAATTTCGTTTGTTCTTGATTTATAAACAATTTGTCGACGAAGGCAAAAAAACGGCATGGGCGTTAACGTGGGAAAACTGAATTTGGTTTATTATTAATAAAATATCTACTTTAATTTTATGAAGGAGCAGTTGGTTTATGTTGACGCCCATTTCAATTTTTGTGGATATTACGTAGTGCTAAATTACTTTCTGTTTTTAAGCTTTTTTAGTGTTATAACTTTCAGCATTTAGCGCTTTTATTTGCTGTTTTTTTAGCTCTCGTTTAATTCGGTTATATTTGTTTTCCTAGAAAAATCAGTTTTCTTGCAGTTAGTGCATTTCTGAAGTTTTTTTTTTAAATATTAATTCTTTTCTTCTTATTGTTTTCGCTATCTCAGTAGTTAAGTTTGATACCTTAACTGAAATTGAGCAGTGGTTCAGCCTACGATTATATAGTATAGTAATTTGTCGATGCATTACGGATTTTAAGTGAACACGAACGGGATATTAACACTATCATTGTCTTTGTTCAATGATTGTAATAAGATCCTGATAAAATGTATTGCAACCGGTGACAAAGTATATACTGTTTGAAGCTAAAAATAAATATTCAAAGTCGCTACATCTGGTTTGAAGTTATTTGTGAAGGTGCAGACAGTTAAATGGCGTTCACAATGTATTAATGACAAGGTGTTCCGAAATAAGACCTATTGCTTACACTTTGAATTACGGTCTAGCATTTTACTAATCCAAACATTTTTTTAAATTTTCCACTCTCAAAGAACATATAATGACATTTCTTCAACATTAAATAATACATAATAGAATTTTAGAGATACAGTTTTCAAAATCATTTAATAATAAGGTGTTCCGAAATAAGACATATTGCTCACACTTCCAACTACGGTTTTGCATTTTACTAATCCAAACATTTTTGTAATTTTTCACTTTTAAAGAACATATAATGACATTTCCTCAACATTAAATAATACATAATAGCATTTTAGAGATTCAGTTTTCAAAATCATTTAATAATTAGGTGTTCCGAAATAAGACATATTGCTCACAGTTCCAACTACGGTTTTGCATTTTACTAATCCAAACATTTTCTAACTTTTTCACTCTTAAAGAACATATAATGACATTTCTTCAACATTAAATAATACATAATAGCATTTTAGAGATACACATTTTAAAATCATTTAATAATAAGGTTTTCCGAAATAAGACATATTGCTCACAGTTCCAACTACGGTTTTGCATTTTACTAATCCAAACATTTTTCTAAATTTTCCACTCTTAAAAACATATAATGACATTTCTTCAATATTAAATAATACATAATAGAATTTTAGAGATACAGTTTTCAAAATCATTTAATAATAAGGTGTTCCGAAATAAGACATATTGCTCACAGTTCCAACTACGGTTTTGCATTTTACTAATCCAAACATTTTTCTAAATTTTCCACTCTTAAAAACATATAATGACATTTCTTCAATATTAAATAATACATAATAGAATTTTAGAGATACAGTTTTCAAAATCATTTAATAATAAGGTGTTCCGAAATAAGACATATTGCTCACAGTTCCAACTACGGTTTTGCATTTTACTAATCCAAACATTTTCTAACTTTTTCACTCTTAAAGAACATATAATGACATTTCTTCAACATTAAATAATACATAATAGCATTTTAGAGATACACATTTTAAAATCATTTAATAATAAGGTTTTCCGAAATAAGACATATTGCTCACACTTCCAACCACGGTTTTGCATTTTACTAATTCAAACGTTTTTCTAAATTTTTCACTCTTAAAGAACATATAATGACATTTGTTTAACATTAAATAATACATAACAGCACTTTAGAGATACAGTGTTCACAATGCAGTTTTGTGTAATACTAAAGCCTTGTACGTAGTAACAATTTATTTGCAGAATCCTTATATACGAGAAAAGGTCTAAATGTAAAGCACAATTCTCTCATTTGGTTAGCGCAAGACTAATCATGCCAAGTTGCTCACCAGGGATGTGATTTGGGATAAGCAATGCTTCCCCTGAGTTTGAGAGAAATGGTTGTTAATAAATTGTATACTAAAATATTTTTTTTAAAAAAAGTGAAATTCTTGTGTCACTGGACAATCTCGAATCCCCCACCCCCCGTGGAAAAATCTAAAATGACGCTACTGTTGCTCACTTGCTTATATTTATACTAGGGTTTGGTAAATTGAACCACCTGTCGTTTTGGTGACAAAAATATTGTGTCCCAGTGTCGTCTACAAATGAGAAGATAAAAAGTTGTACTGAGAGTCTTGTTAGTCAATCGGAGAAGTCCGATACAAATTCACAAATAAATGGTGGAAATATATTTGCTGGCTTTATGGACTACATTAGTCCATACCTAAATGGTTCGTTCATTTGCCTCGTTGTGATCTGCTATAATTACTACACCATTCAGAAACATCAAGGAGGAAACTCGGTGTGACAGATGGATCAATCTAAGAACATTAGCACTAAAGTTTAGCCTTTCTTACGATACAGCATACAATATATCTATGTACAGGTAGTGCACACAATATTACAATTTTGAAGGTAAATGCGCAGTGGATGGCCAAGAACCTAAATAAAGGATCAGAGAATAAAGTTATATTTGAATTTATTTGGTCCTACATGCACAAATAATATGAGTAATAGGAAATAAGTACTAGGTTTTTGCTAAACAAGGCAGTGGAGTGAAGAAACATTCCGATCTCTCGCCTTCCAAGAACTTCAGAGTCATCAACTATGCTCAAAAAGGTTTATTAAGACATGCAAAGCGTCCTGAAATGAAGTTTGGTTGTACTGAAACCACTAAGTGGTGTAGCTAACGGAAGCTGACCTGACTCGAAGCCCCAATTTAATACAGTGATATGAAAAATTATTCTGTTTATATGCCACGTGTTCCATTTGCGACCCTGAAGCTACGACGCTTTTGAAAATAATTTATCTTCACAAACAAGAATTGTGTAGTTATATTCAAAACCTTACTTTCTAACTATATTTAACATTACGTAAGATTTCAGCAAATTAGCTGTATGCTTATTCTTTATCAGTTTGAGCTGTTTCTCATTAGGACACGCTTCAAAATTCACTATCTGCGAATGTGCATAGAAAGCATTAAAAAAGAAAATACTTTTATTTTTCTATTTAAAAAAAATACATAGTTTTTGCTTAGCCGAATTAGTAATGGGCGTGATTCCTTACTACCAACAGGGGCACTAAATTTACAGGTGTTCATCCAGCATCATGAGGCAATTTGAGAGTAACCTGAATTAAGATGTATAGAACTCCAGAAATAATGGAGCTTGGCAGTCAATGCGCTAGTCATGCATCACCCAATAGAACGAACGTCATCTGGCACTTTATAGCTATTTATAGGCTGTAACGAAAACAAGATTAGTACTTCTAGCTCATAGCTGATTTCAACAATATTTCAATACGATACTGCTAAAGAAAACTGAAACATTGAACGCGTAGTCGGTACATTGGGTTCCAACACCATATTCTGTTCTTCACAGGCAAATGTATTTAATGAATGTTATGGAATAAACTTAATGTGTCATAACATAAATTCAGTTTCATACATCCGCCTACATATTCTGACTAGGCGCGAAGCATTCATGGCGACTTGACGTCTGGTATTTTTCAAGTCTTGTGTATATATATGCATGCTTGTGAACTAATAATTTTCTAGTTACGACATTTTACCACTGCAACTACAACCATTTACTGTAACGCATTAAATAGTGTTGTGTACTTCGCAAAATATGATCTAACAAACGTGATTAAATTATCCCATTGTACTAAAATATCCCGGTTAGAAAATCAGGTTGTGAATAAAATTATATTTAAAATACTTGTTATTATACTTGTAACAAAATTGTACCATGCTGGAAGAAATGTTTCAAGCGTATTGATTCATATGTTGGCAACTAGTTGAGAGATGGAATTTCACTGGACAGATTGTTTGATTTGGGTCTTGTTAAAACTATTAGCATAAAAAATAAAAATAATGTGCGTTACTTCTCCTCGACCTGTCCTCGTATTTAAGGTTTCAACTATGAAAGATTAAAACATTTCTACCAAATACTTACTGACAATTCTTTTTCTATATTCACTCACACAATTGACACTTTTGGTTCTTGCGAAACGTAGAACAAAACATGTGGTAGCATATCTTCGGATGAAGATATGTTTTTTATTACGTTTCTTGCAAGACCATCGTGGAGATCCCAACATTGTACCGACCGCCTGTAGGTGTAAGCCTTGTAGTGGCCTGGTTCGTAGCCCACGACACCAAAGAGATTGAATTGTCTTCCAGCAAAGTTTATACTGTGAGGCAATTCTTCGAGTTTGTGTCTACGATTATATTTGTTTTCTTTCTTGTCCAAATGCTCTGGTAGATTTCCCAGATAGTCCAAGTCTACGAAAAGATATTCGCTAGTATGTAGCGACAGGTGTGGAGAAGAATAGCAGGGAGGTAAACAAATTGGCATATGTACTTCTTGAGAACTTACATAGACCTCTTTTGAGGGATTGATATTTTGAGCTTTTGCAATTGCCAATGTCAGAGAACTCAGCCCCTTCTGAACAATAGTATTTAAATTTGTATCGAGAATACTGTAGGCAACCTTCTTTGGTCGTTTACACTGTTGGTTGGCGCATGATATTATAATTTCCAAACAAGGCATATCTTCCAATAGTCTTTTTGCCATGTTTGAAGCATTTTCCCATGCATTATATTTAAGTAACACCTTAGAACGTTGGCCACCTTTTCTGGTTAGAACTGATAAGGTAGGTAGAGAATCTTTTTGTTGTAGGAAACACCTTATAGCCTCAGCCCTTAATTTATACGTCTCGACAACAGCACCTTTGGTTGCCAGAGACCTTGCTGTCTGCATTAATTTATTATTTGAATTATCTATAATTGACCTAAAATGTCTAACCTCAACGTAGGCGTTGGCAAGAATTGATGCCAAAACATCAAACGCACAAGTATTTGTAACTTGTACAAACGAAGAACCGTCCATTTTTAAAACAGGGCACTTATTTCCATTTACTAACAATGTTTTCTGAGGTGGCTTCAGCTTATTTGTAGTTACATGTCTAAGTGCATCATATTCCGAATTAGAAGTTAAATATTTTGATTTTCTTCTCGGAGGCCCATTATGCCTTATTTTTCTACGCCAGTCTTCAAAACAATTTAGGTCTCCTGGGGCATTTTCTTCATTTATTGTTTCTTCTGTAGATCCTTCCTTCGAGGTTTCCTCTTCGTTGTCAAGACGTTTTCGTTTTTTGGTATTATTTTGGTATGAGATGTCTTTCTTCGTGCTTTTATTTTGTTCATTTTCTTCTTTACTTTTTGGCGTCAAACTCTCGTGAATGAAAAATTCTGAAGTCTCCTCTGTGCTTGTTTTCTTTAATTCATAATCGTCTGTCTCACAACGAACTTCTTGATCACTCAAATCTTCCTTATTTATATGGTAATGTTTCATTGCATTTTGCTTTGCGGCGGCTACCTTCAGAATTCCGTCTATCGATGAGAGATGTATGTCGAGAAACTTATGAACAGCCAAAGGCTTGCATTCTCCCTTCAAAACTCTTGATTTTAAATCATTAAAATCACTTTCTATGTATGCTGATGTGGCCGTTAGATGAGGCGATTGAAAATGTGTACACATAACTGCTGACCATAGAGGAAAATCTGCGGATATTCGCAAGAAATTATCTGCGATTTCGGGAGAATAATAAGGATTTATTCGGTTGGATGTTTTCCCATTGCACATTTGTTCAGCATTATTTCGTATTTCCTTTAGCCACGTCACAATATGACCACTGCTAACTTGTGAAGAAGGAATACCAGAGTCAGGTAGCCTCTTGTCTTCTGAAACATGGTCTTTTAGAAATGGCGTCAATTCTGTGCTACCCCGAAGTTTGTCCGTTAAAAAGCTAATTGAATCCTCTACCGGTAGCGGATCTCCCTTTTCTGTATGGCCTTCATCTGGAGACAAAGCCACTACAAAGATGTTGTGAAGAATAATTGCAAATTCTTCGATACATTCAGCTTTAATAAGAAGACCTAAACAACGAAGATAAAAATCTCGTAATTTTGAAAGTGTGAAGGATTTGAAAGCCTTCCACTTCCTTGCACAATTTAGAAAGTGAGCAACGTCAATTCTTATGAAAGTGGGTGGCAATGTTTTTTTCCTACCAGTTAAAACACTGAAGCATTTGTTCTTATAATCGGAAATGTCGCAAGATCTCCCAAAGCTTCGTGCTACAGCGGATTTTAATGCACTAGAATTGTCAATTACGACTTCCTTGGGACAAGGCGCACCACTTCTTTCCCATTCGTTCAGCCAATACAAAATTGAATTTGAATCATGCTTCTCCGACAGCATCTGAATTACTGGAATCGTATCTGCATTTGTATGCATTACACCCTCATACAAGAAAATTGCGCCTGAAGGACCATGCATACGAGGTATTTTTTTAACAAGAGTACCGGTTGCGTCAATGTTCAGAACAACATACTCAGATAACGCAAAGTTTCTGTACACATGAAGCTGGACAGGTGAATAGTAATGTACGAAAAATTTGTCTTGACCAATATCATGTATTGAACCACAGTGTGGTTGCATGTGTTTCATAAGCTCCAAACACATAATGGAATCTGCACCATGCACAACGTTGGACTCAATATCTTTAAATTGTTGTTTTGCCTTCCTCAAAATGCTCTCCCTGTACAAATGAGGTGGTTCTACATCATTTGCATCCATCAAACTATTTGCAGCACGACGACGATAAACGGCAGACGATGATCCAGAAATTTCTTTTGAAATGTTACGCCTTTCTTCACCCGTGAGATATCTCTTGCTATGATGTTGCACATTCCTTGTGTCTTCTGAACGCCATAGTAAAGTTACATCTTCCCCTTCAATAGGTTCAGTTAACACTATGCCGGTCGCACTACTTTTACATTCATTGCATTGTGCTTGAATTCTAATGTAGTGTTGTCTGTGCCCTATATCGGTAAATACCTTTCCATAGCTGAAACTGTATGGACAAGGCAACTTGTGTTGATCCCATAACAATTCAATAACTTTCTTCTGCCACTTGCCTGGAGGAAGAATATGTATTTGACGCAAACTACCCCGCTCTTTCCGCCTGTAAGTTGTCTCTATGGGCTTCATAGTTTCCCAGTCACCGGCAGGAATAATAACGTGGAAAGTTTTCTTCGGACGTATCTGCAAATAAAACATTTATTATTGTATGCCACGGATAAACGAGAACAACTACAAACACTTTCTTAACCAAAATACTACATAACAGATTTAAAGTTCGCTTTGAGCAGAACTAAAGTTCGGATGCACCTAAACTGTGATGGAAATTTAGTTCTTAGCCGAGGGAGCTGGAAACAGCACAATTTTAACAATCTTATGAAAAACCCATTAAAAGACTAATATGAAAACCGTAAATATGAAAGGTACAAGAATTAACGTACTTTTTAAGTTCCCAGTATATAACTAAAGGCGAGCTCCTCCGTGGTTAAGCGGTTAGCGTACGCGCCTTTGGCGTGGGAGACCCGGGTTCGATTCCCGGCGGGAGTTCATGTGGTTCGGATTCCACGTTAATCAGTAGGTCCACGTCTCATATAGCCTCGCTGCTGAACGGGACGTTAAACTCAAAATCAACTCAACTCAATAACTAAAGGCTTCTGGTATAAATTTAAGAGAATTTGATAATACCATAGGTGGTTTTCAGGAATCGGTAGAAGAATAAGCATAAAAGGATGTAATTTATAAAAAGACATAATCCCCGATCGGGTCGGGTTGTCGGGTCGGGTTATTCGGGTCGGGTTGTCGGGTCGGGTCAATCGGGTCAACTCGGGTCGGGTTAATCAGGTCGGGTTGTCGGGTCGGGTCAATCGGGTCAACTCGGGTCGGGTTGTCGGGTCGGGTCAGTCGGGTCAGTTCACTTTGGTCAACTGAGTTTAGGTTGAGTTTAAACTCGGCTGGAGTCGAAAGCTGCTGTTTTTGACTAGCTGCCTAATTAAAAATAGCAATTTTCAATTGATTTTATAGAAACCATAAATCTATTTTGAACACTTGCAGCTAGTGTTTTTATGATAAATGCTTATTTTTCTACTTGTGTGTACTTTAATTTTTAAATGTGGAAGATTGATTTTACCAATCGACTGTAATATTAATATCTACGCCAATATGGAGTCTGGATTTAGAACAAAACTAGAAGTTGTTTAAGCAACGCCAAAAGAGATATGGACGACCAAGCCCAAGCAGGGCCGCGGTGGCTCAGTGGTAGAGAATTCATCTCTGGTGCATGGTGTCCAGTAGCGTATCTAGTTTTTTTCAGGGGGGGAATGAAGGGGACATATCCAATATATATATATATATATATATATATATATATATATATATATATATATATATATATATATATATATATATGTGTGTGTGTGTGTGTGTGTGTGTGTATGTGTGTGGGTGTATTCAAGATGAATGTTTCCATCTTTATTGTTCATGATTTTACTGTTTGGAAAACAGTGAAAATATAAGAATTTAGTACCTCAAACAACTAGGATTCATTAATGCAATTGATTTCTAATATAAGTAAATAGTTATTTAATCATGGCGTTTAAAATATGTGTAGCTGGTTGACTTAAGTGGAAGCAAATACACTTTTACATGTAAAGAAAATAACTTATAGGTTCATGCCTCTACTTGAAGAGGATCTTTCTATTCGTGTGGGCAGCAGCAAACATATCCACAACTTGTTAAAGATCTAACGATTTAGCAATTTTCTTCTCAATATAAAGTAACACTAAGTTTTTCAATCTATCATGAGTCATTGAATTGCGTATACAAGTCTTTATTCTTTTGAAAGAAGAGAATGACCTTTCACATGTAGCACTAGGAACTGATATAATCACAGAGATGATACCTGGCTTGTAGGTTTCTAGGAATGCGTTTTTGTAGACACAAAGAAGATCAACGAAATTCGTTAAGGAATCAGCTTTCGTTTTCTTCTCGTCTTCATACAACTTAATTGTTAGAGCAACCCACATTATGTTTTATTTCTTGTTTAATTATGCTTTTTTTTAAATTATGCTTTATTGTTAATTTCAATGATTATTTTACATTAATCGTGTATAATGTATATTTGTTATACATTAAATATTCTAAATATCTTGATCTATTTATTGATTTTTTTTGCAACTAGTTTCTCTCATATTTAATGAACTTTCTACTTAATTCATTGTAAAGAGATGTGCTTTGCTCGAATAATTTTTTCTATCATTTGTGTGCGCCTTACAGGTACATATATACAGAAAGGGAAAGTAAAAGATGCCACCAAAAAGTACAGAAAGTGCTTAAGTTCAAAAAGTAAACATAACAATACAGTGATGACGCCAGAGGGGGCAAGGGGGGCGAGCGCCCCCCTGACTGCCACCTAGACTGCCCCCCCAGACTCGTACAATCTTTAAACATTCTTCATGTAGTATTATATATCAGTATCATAACCAATCTCATTGACAAATTGTAGTCTACTTTCCATGAATTTACTACGTGGCAGATTAATCCTCAAGTTTTCTTCTTTGAGCGTCTGGGTATGCACGCATATTTCTGTTTTCTAATTTAGCCCCTTTTGAGGTAAATTTTAGTTATACTTCTTTCTTATGATTTTTAATAATTGTGCCTAGCGAACAATAGTAGATTTGGTCGACTTGTTTTCTTCTCATTGGATCAACTTCGATTGGAAACAAAAGAAAGGTAAAACCAGTTACGTAACTTGTTTGTATTTGTCCAGGTTTGAAGTTTTCAGTTTCATATTTTGTTTTATTTAAAACTTCTTTATTCTGAAACATTATTCTCGACTTCCAATATTCAGAGGATGTGCTTATAACAGCTTAGTTTGCAACTACCAGGGCTTAATTTTTCGAAGGAGATAAAAAGAGTTGTGTTTTCCCTTCCTGCAAATGTTAATAATAAAAGTATGGAATGAAATTGATTCCCAGTAAAATGTATTGTCAGAGTGCTGATCTTTAGTTAGTAATTGGTTTATACTAGTGCTCCTTTACTTATTTTGTTTCAAAGTACTGACGTGACATCTACCATATTGACTAGGAACTGCTGAAAAATTCGTAGCCCAACCCAGAAGGAGTGCACGTGGATTGGTGAAGTTTTACTTCTTCTTCTCTTCCCCCGAGAGTCAATATACTACCTTGTACAGTGCTCCAGCTTTTGCAGAAAAGTTAAAAAAATCTAGCTTTCCTCGCACCACTGTTCGTAGCACTACCCCTATCAGATCTAAAATGGCGTCTTTCAAGTGTTATTTAAGTTTGGGAAATAAGTACACGTAATAGTTAGACGGAGCTAAATCTGCGGAATAAGAATGATGATCTAGACATTGAAATCCTAGATTATGCAATGTCAGTTATGTTCGCAGGGGCTTGATGGACAGGTGTATTCTCCTGAAGGCAGAATTCCTTTCTTTTCATTTTCCGCAGCGTTGAACTTTGAATTTTTCTTTCAGTTTTGTAAGTAATGTAGAGATTCTGAAATAATATCTGACCATTGAGGAGGTAATCTACCACTCCATACTTATACCAGAAGAATGTTCCAAACAGTTTCTCACCCTACTTCTGTGTCTTGAACTTCTTGGGGCGATGGAGAAATGAGTGCTACTACTCCATTGACTGTTGTTCCGATTCAGGATCATAGTGGTACAACCATATTTCATCTATGGTTACTATTCATCAGCGAAATTGATCAGCATTACGGTCAAATTGGAAGAATACTTCTCTTAATGCCGTTACCCTTTTATTCTCCTGACATATATTTTGGGAACCCATTATGCCGAGAACTTGCGCATACCCAAGCCATTCTGAATTATGCTACCGACGAGTTCCAAAGAAATGCCCAGAATCTCTGACACAAGTTTTGCTGAGAAGGTAAAAACTGAGAAAGCGGGGTGCAGACCTCAGACTATAATAAATATAAATAGCTTAAATTATTTTTGTCACACAAAAACTGGGGTGGCCTAGGCCCTCCGGCCCCGGCCTATATCCACCACTGGCTGAAATGCTGCAATTTTCAAGAATAATGTCACAAATTGCATCCATGATTCCAGGAAGAGTCATTGATTTTAATCATCCTGGATGTAAAGCATAATTTGTTGAGAAGTTGCTACGTTTATACTAAGCCACTTACTTCTTCACCACTATATATAACGAAGGAGAGTTCCGTGGTGTTTTACTGATTTCCTAATTAATTTACTTCGGTGACTTTCCTTGGTGGAACAAAAATGTTATAACAGTAAGGATCTGGATGTTCGTGAAATTATCTGTTTGGGCACACATTATCACTTCATAGGCCTGAGAAACAATAGGAATTTCATTATTAATATGAAAATTTATATTTGTACATACAGAGATATGTTTTTCTAAACTACGGTTTCATTTTTCTACCCAGTACCTACACTCCTTCTGGATTGGACTACGACATTTTCAGCAGCTCCTCGTAAATTCTCTCTCTCTCTCTCTCTCTCTCTCTCTCTCTATATATATATATATATATATATATATATATATATATATATATATATAGAGAGAGAGAGAGAGAGAGAGAGAGAGATACGTAACATATAGACGAATGTGTTACTTGTAGCATACGCGAAAGTAATTCAATTTATGTTTAGGCTTCAAAAGTTTCATTGAAAAATATTTCATGTGCAGACTTTACTTATTTGTTAGTTACAAATTTTATTTGAAATAAGTTTAATTTATAATCATATAGATCTAACATAAAAACAGCAACGAAATACACAATGTAATGTAAAATAAGTCAAACGTAATAAATATGTCATTTTTGGTATGGCAAATAGCCGCCCCCCGAAAATGTATCTGCCCCTCCTTTGCCCCCCTAAGAACTTAAAGCTGACGTCGTCACTGTAACAATATAGTATGGAGTTCTTGCATACTATTCATTGTTGGCGGAAAAAATTCTTCTTTTACTTTTTTTTCTTTTCTCCACATCAAAGGATTACACCGAAAAGTTTACAGAAATGAAAATAAGCTTTTCATTGTTGCATTGTTATCTTCTCAATGATTTTGCATTGTAAATATTGGCTTTAAAAAATATTAACACAGTATGTTACACTTTCAGTTATAGAGAATTTTCCAAGAATTGTGCTATATATTTTAAATTATGCTTTATGCTTTATTTTCTAAAATTATGCTTTTAAAACTAGTTTCCCAATGTGAGTGCATTTTGGCGTTCACCCAGTGTCGTGACCATAGTGCTCTCAAACGGGTCGGGTCAGCTCGGGTCGGGTTGTCGGGTCAGGCTACTCGGGTCGGATCAGCTCGGGTCGGGTTATCGGGTCAGGTCAATCAGATCGGATCACGGTTCGGGTCAGTCGGGTCGGGTCATCGGGTCGGGTCAG
>NW_027656708.1:0-67082 GCF_964235325.1 Thermobia domestica
GGACATGTTGTCATGGGAAAAGACTATGACAAAAAAACTATCAGTTTGTTATTGACACGATTATTAGTTGTTATGGGAAAGATCATTACTGAGTTATACACACGAAATTGGAAGATATGTACAAAAGCTATGGTTGCTGTTGATATTTCATGTACGTATAAAACAGAAGAATAAATCGACGATATCTGGACACAATTCATGTTTATGGTTAGTAATTAGTAGTTGATATATTTATTATAATAACGTAGTGATTTAAAGGTACATAAACGAATCAGGGCTAAAGCGAAGCGTTTTTATAATATATTTCGTTTTATCTGGTGCCGAAGACACGGGACTATACTATACTATTTAGTTCCGAAGAATAGTAAGAACTGAGTTTATGTGTATACGTATTTTATGAGTTTCACTACTTTGAGAAGTGGGAAGAGAATCCAAAGAATTAGCAATATGCAGGATTCCGAGATTGAAGAAGTACCCAGTATTTCAAATGAAACCATATCTGGAAATGCCGTAACTGTGTCTGAACATTTCTATTCTAATCTTGTTGATACGATTAGTCAATTACTAGATGCTAAATTTGATCAACAACAAAAATTGTACGAAGAAAAGCTAGATAAAAAGCTAGAACAGATACTAGATGCTAAATTCGAACAATACAATAAAAGGCTAGAACAGATACTAGATGCTAAATTCGAACAACACAATGAAAAGCTAAAACAGAAATTTGATCGACAACAAAAATTGTACGATGAAAAGCTAGATGAAAAGCTAGATGAAGATGGACGAAACGAAAATAGTGAAGAACAAGAGGGTAATGAAACCATAGAACCTGTGACGAATGATGATACGGAAGATGCTACAATTGAAGAAGAACCGTCATCTCCGGTCAAGAAAACCTCCACTACTACTACAGGCGTATTCAAAATTGAAGTGAAAGGTCTGCCGAGATTATACCGGTTAGGGAAATTGAAGAAATTGTTGACTGATAATTTGAAGTTGGGAAGCCATACTATTAAGTCGCCGAAAAGAGCGAGTTCTTGGATTTATTTGATCTTCAAAACTGAAGAAGACCAACAGATGGCAGTAAAGATTTTGAATGGATACAGTTGGAAGAAGCGAGTTCTTTCAGCCGAAGTTGTCGAAGCTGATCAACGTAAGCGAAAATTGGAAAACTCTGTTGATAAGGATTATAAAAAGGCGAAAGTTCAGTTATCCGTAGAAGACAGAATAAAACAGGCTACAATACCTTTGTGGGATGTTAATTATAGAGAACAGTTGAAGAAGAATACTGAAGAAATAAAATCTTCACTCACGCGACTAATGGATTTGTTGCCGAGAAGGAATTTAGATTTAACAAATTGGGCAGAAGAAAGAAAAGAGAAGAATGAAGGACTTGCTGACTTTCTGAAGCATTCGTCTATAGAGAAGATTACGGATGATTTGAAAGATTATGTCCAAAACAGAGAAAGAAACTGCTTGAACGTAACATCGCTCTATTTCCAGATCTTCAATGAAAAGGAAGAAGGTGAGAAACCTCCACCACTACAGCTGTTGTTCAAGAAAGAATATGTAAAAGAAACTATATGTGACATGAATTTTCGAGTATCTCCAGATTATTATTTTCAAGTGAATACTTTGATGCTGTATACTTCCATCGCAGAAATGGTTGAAGTTGACGAAGAAACTTCCTTGGTAGATGTGTGTTGTGCCATTGGAGGAATTGGATTTATTCTTGCTAAGAGTTGTGCTCAAATTCTTGGCATAGATGTAGTTGAAGATGGCTGTATTCCCGTTTGCGACTTATCGTTTAGCTTGTTTGAATCTTTTGGCCATGTAACTTAGATTTGAGTTACGGATGGATAACAATTCCTAATTTATTCTCTCAGATGTTATGAGTTGTGTTATGAATACTTCATTTGGACTTTATATTTGAGCAACATGTTATGATGTGATTAATTTATCTTATCTTTGTATTAACTTTGAATGTTATGTTTACCTTTATTTTACTTTACATGTTCAAAAGAGATTTGATTGTGTTAACTTGAAATCCATGACAGTGAACTTAAATTGAAGCTTTTAAATGTAATTATTACCTTCTGATCTTGTTGTTGACGTGTGATATGATGGCAATCTTAATTGTAAATAATGTTGTTTGTATATGAATGTTATCGCTCAATGTAAAAGAGGAACAATTAACTAGTAACTCTGTGTAAGTCATCAGTTACTTATAATTTTGAATAGACCCACAAATAATATTTTTTAATGAATCGACGCTTTATGATATGTGATTAGTAATAAAAGAAAAATGTTGTTATAAATGAATTGATATATATATGGAGAAAGAAGAGAAGAGAAAACTACTTATATTGATGTAATAATAATAATTAATAGGAGAATTGATTTAGTAATAATTAGTACGAGGGCTATTCAAAAGGTGAATGTTTTGAAAATATACAGGGTTCTTTCCTTCACTATAATACTGTTACGGAATTCCCGTTCTGGGCGACATTCATACAGCGATACATTCCTATTATAATTAATCTGTACCCATTTTACCAACACTGATCAGAGGCGCAATAATTAAGCATATAGCTTAGATGTAATTAAAAGAAAGAACGCTGTTATTGACAGGACATGTTGTCATGGGAAAAGACTATGACAAAAAAACTATCAGTTTGTTATTGACACGATTATTAGTTGTTATGGGAAAGATCATTACTGAGTTATACACACGAAATTGGAAGATATGTACAAAAGCTATGGTTGCTGTTGATATTTCATGTACGTATAAAACAGAAGAATAAATCGACGATATCTGGACACAATTCATGTTTATGGTTAGTAATTAGTAGTTGATATATTTATTATAATAACGTAGTGATTTAAAGGTACATAAACGAATCAGGGCTAAAGCGAAGCGTTTTTATAATATATTTCGTTTTAATTGTACTCTGCGTTCCATAACCTTTTAAAACGATGTATGGTTCATGTCCCTGTGACAATCAGAAAGGGTACTAGGACCGTCAACGTCAACGGTTATTGTCGCCAGAAACTGCGTTTCGCTGGAAAAAGAGAAAAATAGAATTAATTTCTTTGAAAATGACAGGCAGAAATTCTAAGTTAATATTTCAATGCTCTCAACAGAATATAAGTTCAACTTCCGAACCGATGACATGGGAGCCAATTCCTAAGTACACAACCACATCACGCCCGAAATCAACTAAGTCCACATAGTGGATTCCTACTTAACATTGATTGCGCGTTCAAGATCCTGAAGCACGATTACTTACGGGACCAGCAAGAGTAGATTTTATATCTTCTGATTTCCGGTTCCATTTCCGGATTTTAACTAAAAGAAGGAGTCCTGATTTCGACAAACTCAAGGATTTTAAAGGTCCAATGATTTAAGGGGAATAGCGACAGGCCCGTATCCAAGAAGAGTCTAGGGGGGCCGGGCACTAAAGTTTTCACGATAGGCTTGTAAACGAACTATAATATGGTGATGACCTACAATATGGTTGGATCGGTCCCTCTCTAGCTTCTACCGGGCCCTCTCTACATTTTTGGGCTGCCTACCAGCCTGAATGGCGATGCGCAAACTATCATGACAGATTTGTCTCGTGAAACGACCTTGATGCAACTTTATATAAGAAATTGAAGCACGGAAACATTATGAAACAGAGGAATCCTTAATATTCTATTTTGGCCAAACTATTAATTCAAGATGGCTGAAATTTGGTCATAATCTATTACTCACAATATGGATTCCAATGGTCTGGTCCAGAGTTCACGTCCCGCCCCCTTTTTTTTATCATAATTAATTATTTAATTTTTCGATTTTTTATAAGGTTCTTATTGATACAGCTTTATACTCTCTTTATTTACTTTTTTTTGTCTCAAATTTAGACTCAGAACCTTATTTTATCTTATTACAGATGTTCCTTTTTGATCTGAAACTCTAGCAAGCTCGGCTACAAGGGCCGACAGTATTTGGCGTTTACTTTCTGCTATACGTAGATCATGACTCTTGATATCCTATTTGTATCGGCTAATAAGATCTGAGAATTGCTGAAAGGTTTGGGATCTGCAAATATGCGTCCGGCATTGTTTCCTGCTGTACTTAGCTAGCCATAAACCCGCTAACACACTACAATAGAATGACTGAAAGTTTCTGTATTCCTTCGTGCTTAAGAGCAGTTCCAAGAAATTGCCGCCAATCGGCAAAACAATGCAACGCATGCTTTGTATACAATGAGCGGCTGAAATAAACTATCGCAGCGAAGTATAAATAAAAATAGACGTTGTGGACTAAAGTCGACTTTCGCAGCGGAAGTCAAGAAGAACGAACATTCATAAACGAAAAATAATATGAGGAACAACGGAGCACCCAGAGCGAAACCAGCATTTTTAAGGTAGCTCAATAATAATAATAATAATAATAATAATAATAATAATAATAATAATAATAATAATAATAATAATAATAATAATAATAATAATAATAAAGTGTATGATCTAATACTTTTAGTCGCCATTTATTCCGAAGTTCGTCGTTCGCCAGGGTTTCGACCAAAAGCGTTATAAGAACTGAGAAAATTTAAAACTTATCAATTTTTACTTTAAGTTTACTGATTTTGTGTTTCGTTCCGTTACTTGTTGGGTTAAGTTACGTCAAGCTATGGGTTTCGCCTCCCCCATTCTCAACTTATCTATTTCGCTTTCTGGATGTTAGGTAAACAATAAACAGAAAATAAGAACAGAACATAACTTATCACATTTTCACTACACAACTTGGGTTTTTTTGGGTTCAGTTATCATCGTATTGTTGAACAAACTAAAAAATGAAATGAAATTTTTGAGTTTTACTTCCCACAATTATACCGGTTAGGCTAAAGGAGACGGTGATGATGAGGAATAAATGAAATGGCGGAATGAAGAAAGTGGGAGAACCCCGAGGACATCCACACACATGGTGTTTGTCCACCACAAAGTTCACTTGTCGGGAGCAGGGTTTGAACCCGGGACCCCTAGCACCAGAGGTGAACGCTCTACCACTGAGCCACGGCGCTCTACCACTAATAAACGACATTCAGAATGGCGAGACGAGAAAGAAGCTTCTTATGTCACTAATAGACGACATTCAGAATGGCGAGACGAGATAGAAGCTTCTTATGTCACTAATAAACGACATTCAGAATGGCGAGACGAGAAAGAAGCGTCTTATATCACTAATAAACGACATTCAGAATGGCGAGACGAGATAGAATCTTCTTATGTCACTAATAAACGACATTCAGAATGGCGAGACGAGATAGAAGCTTCTTATGTCACTAATAAACGACATTCAGAATGGCGAGACGAGATAGAAGCTTCTTATGTCACTAATAAACAACATTTTGCAACTATTCATATCGTTAGCTACAAAGGAGAATGCCAAAGGAGGAGGTACAAAGTCTTAAAACAATTTTGTAGCCAATAATTAAATGAAAAAAATATGAGTTTAGTTTTCCAATGTGAAACTGCGGTAGACTTCCAAACAATGCGAATTCAATACCAAAACATGCACTGCTACATCTATAGTTACTGTTTGCAATACAAGAATAATATCAAAATTAGAGCATGTTTCTTCGACGCTGAAGCCGCATGAACGAAAACATTACTTTCTATCTACAGTACAACCCCTCAAATCCGAACCCCAGAAATCCGAAAACCCGGCAAATCCGAACACGTTCTCAGGAAAAAATGATAACTACAGCTGGAAAATAAAAAAAAAAAGATTTAATCACATAAATTTAGTTTTTTTTTAAGGTTTTAACATTTTTAGACTTAATGGTTGTTCCAAACGTTATAAAATACAGTTAAGTTTAGATAAAATAGGAAATACTTCTACTTACGTGTTTCAAAAAATCCAAAACAATGAAATCATTTTAGGTTAACTGGATTACAATTCACAAGAAAAATCACCACTGGGCCACCCTGTCTAACCTCAGTCGTTGTTTTACCGCCAATTCAGTGACGAAATAAGTACGTAATATTATTTCCCGGGTAATCCGAACCCCCCGAAATCCGAACAGGCTTCAGCCCCAATTAGTTCGGATTTGAGGGGTTGTACTGTATTACTGTGTCTGCTCTATGGAAAATAAGTAACGAAGATGGAAGTACTAGTACCGGTAAGCTGTGACCACTTCCAATTTCGATAGTGTGCTGTAGGTCGTAATGCACTCTCTTCAGATACTGCATAGATTGAAAAAAAAATTGTCGCTATCTGTTATAGTTTTTTCCTCTATGCTGATATGTCTAATTTTAACTACTTCCAGTTTGAGTAGAGAGTTAACGGAGGAGATGGAACCTCTTTTCAAAACGTTGGGACAATTGCAAATAAACGCTTCTAGATATCTCTTACAGCTTCTGCTCTAATACCTGTCGACAGTCAGACAGACGGACAGACAAAGCCGTTCTATAAACCTTCTGACACTTAATGAAGTTCAAAATGAGACGAAATTACAGGATATGAAATGATACTATTTATAAATATTTAATTTCACATAATTTATTTCGAGACTATCGATATGAGACCGAGACTTGGCCACGGAGACTGAGCCAAGATTGAGACAAACATCTAGGCCTACTGATCGAGGCAAGAGCGAGACAGAGATCGCTATTTATTGATCGAGATAAGACCGAAACTGTTTGAGGTATCGTTTCGATTCCATTACTAAATTTAAATAAATAATACAAGAAAGCGAAGGGTTTAAATGGAAGTTATTTTCGTCTAATGGAAAATTACTAGGGACATACGTAGAAAGAAAAAGATATAATTTAATGAAATTTATTTTTTTTTACCGTCTTAAAAAGAGGAGGTTCTTAGTTTGACCTGTATATGTATATAGGAAAATTTGTTTTCAATTATCTCGAGAACAGTTGGTCATATTCCGATGCGGTTTTCACCAATGGACTGAGCTATTTCCAAGAAAGGTTTTGAAATATATATATATATATATATATATATATATATATATATATATATATATATATATATATATACCCTCCATTCCAAAAGAAACCGAACGTTTAAAAAAAACAAAAAAACAATGTACATTTTGGAACAAATCATTTTTATTAATCAGTGTATTCCCCTTCTGCATCGATACACATATTTGCACGCTCCAACAAGTTGTCAAACGACTTCTCCATGTCCTTTATTGGAATGGTCTTTAGGACGGCGGTCGTCGCCTTCTCAATGGTATCAATCGATGCGTGCCACTTTCCTTTCATCGCCAAATGCAGTTTGGGGAACAGATAGAAATCGCACGGAGCGAGATCTGGTGAATAGGGCGGATGATGCAACCGAATAATGTGATTTTTGACCAAAAATTCAGTTACAAGTCGCGAACGATGTGATGGTGCATTATCGTCCAAAAGAGTCCAACTGCCGATTTTGCGATATTCTGGCCGAATACGACAATTTCTTGCCAGCAAACGCTTCATGACGCCCAAGTAAAACTCTCCAGTGACTGTCTGGCCGGGCTGAACAAATTCTTTGTGGATAATTCCTTTTGAATCGTAAAAACAAATCAGCATCACCTTAACTTTTGACTTCACCAAGCGACTTTTTTTGGGTGTTCCTTCATCCGGCGCTCTCCATTCAGCACTTTGCCGCTTTGTTTCGAGCTCATATTCAAAACTCCACGTCTCGTCACCAGTTACAATCGATTTCAAGAAGTTTCGATCCTGCCGAGCACTTTTAACGATGTCTTTGCAATGCGCAATTCGATGAACTTTTTGGTCTTCGGTGAGTTTGTGTGGTACAAACCGCGAATTAACATTCTTAAGTCCCAAAACTTCGGTCATAATGCGGTATGCTGTTGTTTGAGGAATGCCTAATTCCATTTCAATAACTTTCACCGACGATTTTTTGTTATGTTTGATGAATTCACGCACTTTTTCGATGTTTTCTTCCAATAATCCGGTTCTGGGACGGCCTGATCTTTCGTCATCATCCAGCGTCTCTCTACCCGATTTGAATCGCCTGAACCACTCGTAAACTTGCGTACGGGATAGACACTCATCACCATATGCATTTTGTAGCATTTGGTGCGTTTCACTAAAAGTTTTACCCAGTTTAACACGAAACTCAATTGCAGCTCGTTGTTTGAAACTCATTTTCCGATCGATTTACACAACACACTGACAGTTGAAACGCAATAACTTTGTTGCCGTGCATCCAAATGTCATGACATTTATACCAGTTGTCAATGAGGGACTACGCCATCTACCGGTAAAACATTACAACAGATGGCACTAGTGGTACTATTTGTTTTCAAAAGTTCGGTTTCTTTTGGAATGGAGGGTGTATTTACAAAAAATACTGATTAATTACAGATATCTAATTCTGCAACATCACCTGAGGAAAACATATCCTAAAATATACTACAACCAGATATTCAGTAAAGAACGTGGGTTGCATACAACCATCGGGTAAGATCACTTTTTTAGCCAGCTTTCTCGGAATGATTTAATACTGGTGATTGGTGTTTAGGTCATTGGCATTGTCATCACTATTTATATGGCGGTCTTGTACAACTTTTGCCAGAATATCGTGCAGTTGTTCTGTGATCGGTCGCCCACTGTCAAAACAATTAAGGATATAGCAATTTCCAGAACGAAAGTGACTGTTTTACTGAGTTTTCTGTCTATATTTCTTGTTCACATACCTAAATATCCGCAGCCTACTAAAACCAAACTTATGTATGATGGTCATTGGTAGAGGTTTATATCTGGTTTCAAGAGTCTCACCTTTGATTCCTCACTATTTGACTTCGTGACGACAAGAGAATCAAATATGGGCATAGAGAGATACACATTAACGAATGCAGGCTTAGAATTGCAGAAACAAATGATCGGATAGCATCTAAATTCTGAGAAAAATAGTGATTTTCTGAAATAACAATAAGAATCATATGTTCTCGGTAAAAATCTGTGAGCTTCACACAAGCAATTGTCAAATTAAAATGGAGATTTTTTTTTGAAAAACCAAAAGATTGCAAAATAAGGGAAGGATTTTAACATGTGAAGAATCTTAAAACTCACAGCTCTCAAAGACGGGTTTCGAACCAAGAACTTCTAGGTAATGAAACCACGACGTTAACCACGTAACCATTGAGGAGGCTACTTGATAAATCATGTTTTTCTTGCATATTTCAACAATGCAAACACTTTCGAGGTATGAAAATTGGAGATACATTTTGATTGTCTATGTCTTCTGTTTGAAGTGCATAAATATTCGCAGCCTACTAGTAGCAAAGCTATGAGAAGTCACGATGGTCTACTGAAAGCTAGTTTATATCTGGTTTTAAAAATCGGAAGTTTGTTCTAGTGATGAGCAAATGCAAGACCGGGGTGGTCTTGGTCTTCGTCTTGGTCTTGGTCTTGCACACCCAGTCTTGGTCTTGGTCTTGCATGCAAGAGTCTTGCAAGTCTTGCATTTAAGAAATCTCAAGCTTTTCATAGGTAAATTTTACTATCGATATAAGGGATAATAAACTCTACAATGCGCCGATAGTAACGGAAATACGATGTATGTTTCTAAATGTAATATAGTTTAACTCCATGTAAGTATGATGATAGTGTACAACATAGGTGACGACTTATATTTTTTTAATGGGTCCCCACGCTTCACTAATCACAACGTTTCGTAATCTGTTTATATTTTTTAACAGATCCAACATTCCACTGATTCCCAAACTGGGGAGGCTACCCCTGAGACGCATGAAAGAAAATCAAGACGGCAGAGATTATTGAAATATCATGAATTGTAAAATTATTTTTACACTCTAAAGTCGTCAGATTTTCTTTTCAACCACGATTAGCTAATCCTCGTATTAAACAAACTTCCAATTAAATATTGAGATTTTGTTTTACTGATTCCAATATGTACTCTATGGTGCATAAAATGGACATTACGCAAAAGCGATTTAAAAAATTGCAGGCTTTTTAAATGTGGGCATCTAGAAAGAAAAGGAGAGAATTAGCTGTGTTGAACGTAAAACGAATGAGGTGTTAGAAATATTAGCAGTAGGGAAAAAAGAAGAATTTTAGATATTGTTAAAAGGAGGAAGAGGAACTTGTTAGGATATTAGCTGAGGAGGAACTATATTATGAGGGACGTACTAGAGGGTATTGTGGAAGGAAAGAGAGGGAGAGAGCGAAGGAGACTAGTTGACAGAAGGTATGAAAACAGAAAATTACTACGTCAAGACGAAGAGACTAGCTGAGGACCACCGAACGTCAAAGTTTCTCAGTTGCAGCAAGTAACCTGCCAATAATGGCAGAACAGCTATGATGATGATGATGATATGTTTAGTAATATTGACCAAAAAGAATGAGAAAATTAAAATAATAATTATTATAATCAAACCTCTTATTATTTTAGAGTAATTTGAGTGAAAACTGAAAATGACGCTACTGTCTATCTCTTGTATAAACTCAATTTATATGAATACTTTCGACCTGTATTAGAAATACAAAATAACGGCATCAATCTCCAAGTTATTTGAAGCCTCACTTGTGAATATGGATTACTAGCATCAATTACCTACTTGGTTGGGTTAAACTAAAAGAATAGTAATATATTTCGTTAGTCAGTTACTTTTTACTATTAGTAAAGCACTCTCTGATATCGATCATTTTCGATTATTTTCATATTTCTCTATCCTTCTTCTCCCCAAGTTGCGGGGCTGAATTTGGATTTAAACGGCATCAGAAGTGTCACTGTTCGTCTCAGAGACCCCGAAAACTATGTAATCGACACTAATATTTTATTTGTTTTCATTATTATGTATCTCCTTCTCCCCCAAGTTACGAGGCTGAATATGGTCGTAAACGGTATCGAAAGGTCAGTATTCAACTCAGCAACCTCGAAAACTATGGATTCGACGGTAACATTCGTCATTTTTGATCATTTTTATATCTCTTTCCTTCCCTCCGCCAAGCTACGGGGCTGAATTTGAATTTATACAGCATCGGAAGTGTCACTGTTTAGCTCAGCGACCCCAAACCTATAGATTCCATTTTAATATCGGTCATTTTTGATCATTTTAAAATATTCCCCCCCTCCCCTAAACTACACCGTGAAACTGATATGACAGAAACCATCTCAGGTCCGATCCTGTGTTGAAAAGGACATCGAGTTCGGTCAGGTGGTTCAAGAGTTATTAAATTTTATTTATTTTTGTACATTTTCCATCCCTTTCCCCTCCCCCTCCCCTAAACTGCACCGTCAAACTGATATGACAGAAAGCATCTCAGGTCCGATCCTGTGTTGAAAAGGACATCGAGTTCGGTCAGGTGGTTCAAGAGTTATTAAATTTTATTTATTTTTGTACATTTTCCATCCCTTTCCCCTCCCCTAACTTCTACCGTCAAATTGATTTGATAAAAATCACCACCAGTATGAACCTCATCTATGTAGTAAAGATTGAGATGATCAAGAGTGATGAAGTCACAATGACAGTCACTTATATTTTTAGTCTTTTACATATATATCTCCCTTCTCCCCCTCCCCTACGTTGCACCATCAAGGTAAAATTGTAAAAATCTATCCAGGTCTGAACTTCATATATGTTGAACATTTTATCAAGATTGGTCGAGTGTTTCAATAGTTATTAAGTTATATATATATATATATATATATATATATATATATATATATATATATATATATATATATATATATATATATCCCCTTCCTTCCTCTTCCCTAGATTCTACCATCAAACTGAAACAAATTCTAAAAAAAACTATCCAGGACCAAACCTCATACATGTTAAAAATTTGATTGAGATCGGTTTAAGAGTTACTAGTAGAGTACATATGTATGTTTTGCCCCACTTTCTCCCTCCACCCCCTTAACTACCAAAAATTTATGAAGCCGCCACTGACCATTGTACTTTAACACAGAAGGATACCCCAAAGTACGATTGAATATCCTTTTATGACATTTAAAATCATAAAAACTTACATCTAAAACTTATAACTAAAACTATACTACATACTACATCTACTCCTCTTCTATCTTATAATGTCCCCAAGCTAACGTGTTTACACCATCTCGTAGTATATATCTTTTATCGTCTGAGGAATCTAATGCTAGCTTATGAACGGTTATACTATATATATCATGCTTATAACTTCTAATAAGGTTTATGTCTTTATACGTTTTAACATTTTTAAATAAGCTTTCTTTATAATCATCAAACTGCAACTCCTTGGCAACTACGCATTTAGTTACTCCTTTAGCTTTTTTCTCTTCTTTATTTTCTACTCTATAAGCATACATCTTTGATCTCAATCCAATAAACTCTGTCATTATCTTACCTTTATTTTCATCTTTCATCTTACCTATTACTTTTTTGTTTATTAGTGGTAGTCCATATATGTTATTTTCCTTGTATTCACTCGTGTCAAACTGGTCAATTATTTCTGCTATATCTTTCTAAAAGTCCTCAGTCTCAATCTCATATATAAAGCTATCGGTATCCATATAACATAAATCTATATTGTTTCCATATTTCGGCTTCATCGTGTTATAATGAAAATCATACATTAACAGTTTTGATAGTTCTAATACACTCATACCAACATATATTGGCTTATTAAACGTTAATCGCTCTTTTTTCATATGTATAGCACACAAGTTCTCACTAAATATTGTTCTGTAATCAAAGTTAGGTTTAGCAATTAATGCTTCTACCCTCTTAGGATCACATTCTAATTGTATGGGCTGTCTTTTTCGAATATTTTCCATTGTTTTCCCGAATACTGAGTTATTCATGAGCTTATAAAAATCTTTTTATGGCTAACTGATAAAGGGCCAGCGCTGGTGGACCTTAGATTCTTGAACCGTAAGGTGAGCAAAACGCTCACCCTTAAAATCTCTATATACCCGTTGATATTTTGCTAACTATCTAAAACTCTTCTACTACTTTCTCATTCTTAGAATCATATGTAAAGTTCTTTTGTCCAATTAAAATCGCATAACATATAGTATTGGCAGCCACAGCTTCTGCAAAGTCTGCAACAATCTTTATGTTTCTTCTCTCATTTACCGATACATTTTTCCTCTTACTACAATTAATCACATACATTGGTCTGTTATCTATAAACTCTTTAGGGTCATAGTACATTTCGGTGTTACCACATGTTATTCTCTTAAATGCAGTATAGTCTTCGTACATCTTAAAATAATCCTTGTTAGCAATATCTAAGTTTCTTGATTCTTTTGGAAATACTTCATTCCTCCCATTCTTAAGATAGATATTCTTTACCTTACAATGATCAAACTTACTTGCATCTGCTGTTTGTTTGCCACTTCTATCAGTTTGGAACATTACAACTACGAAATCAGGCATATCAAATTGTCTAGAATTAAATTGAGTAGTAACATCAAATTCCAAGAAAGAACCTGCAACATTCTTTTGAACACATTGATAAGTATGGAATGAAAACATGACTTTAGGCTCTTTAAGAATATTCAACTTTAACTTGTTTTCGTAATTAGATTCGTATTCAACAATAGGCATTCTTATCTCCATACTTTTTATTGTTATTTTTCCATCATGAGGAGCTGCTCCTGATCCAGTCCATTTGTACAAGACATCGTTATTGTTGTTAGCTTTTGTAAATATTATTCTCAATCCACCTTTCCACATAACCTCTTTATAATCACTTAAGAAGCCTGGAATTAATCTTAATGGGTACAAAACACTAAAGTCCTTTCTTAGACCAAGTTTATCATCTGTTTCAAATCCTGCTTGTTTTAGATATTCAACTTCTGGCTTGGAAATCTTTAATGTTCCGATGGCTGTAGATGTTATTTCTGGTAGCTCAATCTTATCTATTACAACTCCATGCTTTCTAACCTCAATTTGAGAAAAGAAGAATGGGAAGAAGTTATCTACAAGTTTTATAGTATCATTTGCACCAAATGTTCCTCCAACTGATGCACCAACAACTTCAAAAGTCATGTGACAATCTGCTTTGTGTGGATGTACGAACCCATCCCCCACATCGAAATCGAACTCAATATCTTTGTTAGCTTCATTCAAATTATTAAATGTTCTTGTGTTAGCCTTAAAGCTCTGTAACTCGTAACTCTCAACACTATCCATTTATTATAAAGAAAATCTTGAAACAATGCTTGATGGTTAAATTGTCATAAAGCTTGGAAACCCATGATGCAATGTGAACTATGAGGTCTGGGTGGTAGTATGTGTCTGAAATAAGTTTGTCTTCCGTTGTTTTGTTTTATGTCATGATGGTGTATTTTGCAACCGGAAAATCTTCCGTTCGGGAGTTTGTTTGTGTTTCTTCGTTAAACGTGTGTATTTGGTTTTAATTTTGTTGTTGTGCTCATTTTTGTGGCTTCATGGCTTTAACCATCAAGCTTTAGACTAAGTGTAAAAACAACACTTTTATGGGGCGTATCCATAAGAGACTCATACATAATAACAATTAAAAACTTATAATCCCCATCCCAACTTAACCTTAGCATTCATAGCAGTACCAACCCCAAAAGCAGCTAATCGTTCACCAATTGATGCATCACTACTAAATGCTCTTTTCCATGCTTTAGTTTCTAGTTCCTTATCTGCAATATGTCTTGACTCTGTATCTCTATTGTCTCTGTAGTATATATCGTGTTTTTTACAAGCCTCATCTAATGGGTTAATACCTTCATCACCTCTTTCTAACCTTTCTTGAAGCTTAGTTCCCGGACCGCAAAATCTAAAACCCGGAATATGTAATTCAAATGGGAGTTTATTAATCAAATCATTTACTAATCCTTTCCCAAGCTTCTCATCATTCCAGAATCGTGGTGGTAATGTATTTAAGATCTTAATCAAATAACCTATACCTTTTGGATCATTAGGAATAAATTGTGAAAGTTTATTATTAATCATACTCACTATACCTACTTTCTCATTGTAAAAGTTATCATTTCCAGCCTTTTCTTCTCCATCTATAACTATTAACCTATCTATAAGCTTTCTCACATCATCCATCCATACATACTCTTTAGGTATCTCTGTATATTGTTTAATTCCATCACCAGACTTTGGTGTTTTCTTTCTTGGTGGTGTTGGAGGTAAAGATGGTTTAATATAATTATCCCAAATAGGCTTGATAATATTAATGTACTTAGAACCTCTACTAGATGCTACTTTTTTATCTCGATTATATTTTTGGAAGGCAGCATCTGATTCTATTATTATTTCCTTGTACTGTTCAAAATCATCATCGTCATAATCTTCAACGGTTTTATTAGTATTCATCGTTAACAATTCCCATAGACCTTCTGTTCCTTTATAAGTTTTACCATTAATTATCAAATCATCACCATTCACTTTAACTTCCAACTCTTATTCCAAATACACTATCATTTCTTTTACTATAATATTTCGTTGCAATCTTACCAAATGACTGTGCTGTTGTTAAAGGTTCTACTCCTTCCACTTTGTCTTTAATTTGTTTTCTCATTTGTTTTATTTCTCCCGTTATAGGCGTATCACTACTACTTGGAGAACTATTATAAGTTATCTTTTTAGGTGTTTCTAGTAGACTAGGATCAATTGAAGCCGACTTATGTGCAACTGGAACAAGTTCAGGTATTAGATTTTTATTTTGTTCTGCTACTTCTTTGATCTCACTTCCCAAGTTTTGAATAGCATCAATTACAGGTTGCTCTTGTGTTTTAAATTTATCGTATATACCTGCTCTTTCTTTCTTCCAAGATTTGAAGCCCTTTATCGAGAACTCCTTCAACTTAATATTCTTATCAATTTCTTTCTCATCCATTTATTGTATAGAAAACGAACAAACGTCAATAAACGTGAAAAAACGTCAATAAACGTCAAACGTTAAAACGTAAACGTGAAAAAACATCAAACGTTTAAGAAGTGTTTTATCTTGTTCCTATACTTACCATTGTTTACCTTCCTTGTCATATCAATTACTATAAAACCATAATCTTCTTGCCAACATTTTGAACATATCTCTTTAAATTTATCATAAGACATATCTCCTCCAACAAACTCATTATACACATGTTTAAGATTAGTGTCATCTTGTCTGAATATGCATAGGAAGTTAACGTTATGCCTTATAAGCTGTTTAGGTACTTTCGAATATGTTTGTGCAAGATAGAAACAATCTAAATGTCTATGCCTACCTCTTGTAAAGTAATTTCTAACAGTATCTTGATTCTCTAAAATGTAATCATCAAACACAACGACAGAGTATTTTTCACATTCATCAATAGGTACAATAGAATCATTACCGCTTAAGAACGTTGCTATTTGTTTATTGAACTTTAGTTCTGCTTTTTCAAATCGATCTTTTAACTGCTCATACTTTGGCTGATTCATGCTTTTAGAATATATGTAGAAGTAATTATTGTTTAACCAACCTGGCTGTAATAAGAAGTTAAATAACAAAAAAGTTTTACCACACGCCGACGGACCCACGATAAGACTACGAACATCATCAGGTATAAGTTCTCCATTTCTTTTCTTAGCTGTTGTTTCTTTTATCATCTCTTTTACATCCCAATTAATAGTTTTCTTACTCATTTATTATAGAGAAAATCAGGGGGTCACCAGCACTGGCCCCCCTTTCAAACAGTTTGAGGACAAACTGTAAGGTGAGCGTTTTGCTCACCTTTAATTCCGATGATTAATTTTCTACTCATAGTACTAGTACAGACCCGGTTCGTTGATGAAAGTTGTGTGAGGTTGTTCATTTGGAAGGGTGTCCGTAATGCGGACGCCCTTTGTAGTCTCCAGGTTTTCAAATCTACTCTTTATGATCTTATATCTTTAAGTTGTTCTCTGATCTTTTATATATTCGTTGTCCATTTCACTATTTAGTGTTATTATCATCTCTAACTGTTCTTTAAATGAGTTAATACAAGTGACAATGGTTTTATATTCGTCTTTTCTTTTGCTTATGTTCAACTTAGAAGACAAACCTGTTATAATGGCACTTCCAGTTGCAAGAGATGTTGTTAATATCGAGTAAATTGTTACAGGTATAAAAATATTAATAAACCCAGTTGTTGCAGAAAGTATAACCTACAACATGATCAAAGTGTAGTATGCATATCTAACAATTCGTAGTTTTCTCTTTTTCTTCTTTAAACTGTATTCTAACTTTTGAATGACATCTTCTACTAACTTGATTACTTTCTCTCTCGGAATATCTCTAGGTAAATCAAACTCATTCATTTATTATATAATAAATGGCTAAGGTATTCAAGTTAACGAGTGATACTTCTGTTTTAAAGAAGAAACTCCATTACGAATTAGACAACAGTAGCAACTATCTAGGTATAGGACTAGTTGGGTTTTACAGTACATATCTAACTCCAAACATAACAACTGAGAAAAACAGTTTCTCATATGGTGATAGACAAGTTTTTATACCAGAAGGGCAATACAGCTTAAACAGTCTTAATGAATATTTAAAATCTCAATCCATCAACATAACATTATCAGAAGGTCATTTAAGAAATAGAGTTAAAGTTGAAGCACTGTCCTCGGGTTTAATGTTTTTGAAGTTTTAGAGAAGAACAAAACACATATTGGAAGTAAGTTGCCAAAGTTTCATCCGTTTGATACTATAAATGTTCACTGTAATATAGCAGATGCCATGTTTGTTAAAGATACAGAATACACACATAGAGAAACAGGAATTATAGCATCATTCAAAACAGATGCCGAGTTCAAACATAGTATTATTTATGAGCCTACTTATCCATTATTTTTTCCTATATCCAAAGACAAGGTTGATAATTTTGAGATAAGGATAACAGATGAGAATGATTCCTTAATTGATTTTGGTGGAGCAACAACAACTGTACTTTTACAAACTAAGATTTTCTCTTAAATAAATAGGAAGATGTGTTCTATTAAAGGTTGTATGTTTAGTGTTCCTTATAACGAACTAAAGGATTTAAATATCGATCACGTATTAACAAAGAAACAGCTTAGTGATAAATCTAAGAAAATTAAAGAAGGTAAAGGAATGAATTTAACTTTAACTACTGCACAAATAAAAAAGATTAAGAAAGAGCATATGGGCGGTTTTTTCTTTACAATTCCAGCCATTTTAGCAGCTTTAGGGGCAGTTGGCTCATTAGCAGGTGGTGCAGCAGCGATTACTAAAACTGTACTTGATGCTAAGAAGAATAAACAAGAACTTGAAGAACAAAAAAGACACAATATGGCTATGGAAGAAAAGCAGGGCGCAGGTAAACCAAAGAAGTCAAAAAATAAAACCATTGACTACTTCGATATAGAGAGGTTGGCTAAAGAATTAAAGATAAAATGATTTAGAGGTGTATTTATGAGTGACGAACTTCCACAAAAACCCCATGTACATGAGTGTGGTGTAGTTAACCTCGATAAATCAGAAAACATTGGTACTCATTGGATATGCTATTGGAAAGATAACAACATAAAGTACGTGTTCGATTCTTATGGCGGTGTTCCTCCTAAACAACTGGTACAATATCTTGGTACCGAAAACTTATTCTACAATGACGAACGAATACAAGACTTTAATTCAGTTATATATGGTCATCTTTGTGTTAAGGTTTTAAATCTTCTAAATCAAGGGTATTCTTTTAGTGATGTTATGTATATGATTAAAAATGATTAAGTGCTTTTATGGTTTGTATCCATAAAAGTTTTGTTTAAGATAAATATGGAAGCTATACACAATAGATTTTTAGATTATTTTGAGAAGCATGAGGATGAACTAGATCCACTAGTTAGTTATAATTTTTATCAGTATTTTGAACAAGTTAGTGAGATAGACTTAAAAGATAAAAACAACGTATATAATGTTACTGGTTTATGGAAAATGTTAATACCTAAATTTTTGTATACGGAAGAAGAGTTAAAAAAGTTACAACCAATAATTACCTTAGAGGAGTTGTTGTCAAATTATAGTTCTAGACCATTAGAATGCAGTAATTGTGCTAGTAAGTCATTAACAAAAGGTATGAGTGGGTACATTTGTGATGATTGTTTTGTAGAGAATGGTTTTGTTTACAGTACTTGTGAAGAAATGAAAGCTGCTTGCGTAAGAAAACCATGGTATAATACTACAAAAAGATTTAAGTTACAGTTATCTCGTTTGCAAGCTTTACAGGATAGAATTATTCCGGAAGAGGTGTTCAAGGTGTTAAGTGATGAATTTGGAGATATATCAAGAGATTTAATATCAATAAAAGATGTTCTAGAAGTACTAAAGAAAAACAAATACACAAAATATTATGATGATGTCTATTTAATACACTATCACCTAACTGATCAAAAACCATTAAAATTACAGCATATGGAGGAAACACTTATAAATGAGTTCGAAAACTTACACGAGGTCTTTAAAGAACTGTATCCGAAAAGAGTATTGTTTATTAACTTGAAATGTGTATCTGTTGAAAAAGCACGATGTTCATGTTGATATTGATTTTAAACACTCACCTAAACAAATAGAGATGTTAAAGAAATGTTTTGAAAAATTAGGATGGGCATTTTCTGTATAATAAATGAGTATGGATATATTTGGTAATGTTAAAGATAGAAAAGGTGATGTTGATATTAGTGAAGAAAAATTAAAATTGTTGGAGAATTTAAATGATGTTGTTAGCGTAAGTCAACTTAGGTTAATAGAAGCTCAATTAGAGAACGATAGAAAACGATTTGAAGATGCATTAGACACGTTACAAGACACATACATAAAGAAAGAAGATATTGAAAAGATTAGAATGGATACTACTAAATTGGTTATGCAGAAAGAAACCATGCCTCTACTATATCGACTAAGAGCTAAAAACGTTAAGGAGCCAATCTTTAGAATATTTAATCTTTCTAATGGTTACAAATTTCTCTATAATGGGAAAATAATGCATATGGAATTAAGTTTGGATAAATACTTTCTAGATATATATTTGGGTGATACTTTGGTTCAAGAGATACCTTTTGACTTTAAGAAGAACGATATAATTAAGATTAAACCAAATAAAAATTCTGCTATGGAAGAAGGGCAATTATTGTTTGTTGTAATGTACATAGAAAGAGAGCTTTCCTAAAGACGTTTGCTATATAATAAATATGGATATCTTTGGTAATGTTAAAATGACATCAGAGTTAGATAATACAGTTGTGAGAAAAGATATTGCTATGTTGAAAGAAGAGCTTAGCTTCATCAAACGGAGTTATGTTATAGAGCTTCATAGTCGATTGATATCAGAAAATGTTGAAACTCCGTTCTTTTTAATACATAATCTATCTATCGCATACAAATTTCTTTATAAAGGTAGGTTAATGCATATAGAATCATCTTACAATACGTATTATATAGATATATATTTAAATGATTCTCTAGTTGAAACTTTTCCATTGCACTTTAATACAAATGATAAATTAACAGTTAGACCATCTAAAGATTCTGATCTGAAACATGGCAAATTATTATTGCTTAATATGCATGTAGAAAGAGAAGACGAAGATAGTGATGATGATGGTGAGAATGTTGATAGCATAATATTAAACAGCGATAGTTATTGATTTTCTATATAATAAACAGGATGTATTGTGTTAAGTGTAAGAAATTGACAGATACGAAGAAAGATACTATTAGAATTGAACAAACAAAGAATGGAAGATATCTAAAGAAAGGTATTTGTTCTCTATGTGGTGTTACTAAAACTCAATTCGTTAAAAAGCCTGATTGACTAGAAGAAGGTAAAGGTGTTAGAGAAGACATTATAGAAGAAATTCACAAACCATCTAGAAAAAACTTTGACAGATTAAGTGTAGTTATAAAAGGTATCGATCATCTTTGGCAAGCTGATCTTGTTGAAATGGATAGTGGAGTATTAAAAGGTGTTTTTAAATTAAATAAAGGTTATAAGTATCTGTTAACGATTATAGATGTGTTTTCGAAATATGCATTTGCTGTTCCTGTTAAAGATAAGAGTGGTAAAAATGTTACAGAAGCATTCGAATCCATATTAAGAACGAGGAAACCTAGTAACTTACAAACTGATCAAGGTAAAGAGTTTTACAGTAAAGAATTTAAGAAGTTAATGGATGAAAATAAGATTAATCATTACTCAACCTATAGTGGTAAGAAAGCTTCTGTTGTTGAAAGATTTAATCGAACACTTAAGCAGAACATGTGGAAAAGGTTCACAACACAAGGAAATTATAAATGGATAGAGATATTACCAACACTAGTTAAAGAATATAATCATCAAATTCATAGAACAATTGGTTTAAAGCCTGTAGAAGTTAATAAGAAGAATGAGCAAACAACATTGGAGAAAGTGTATCAAAAAGAATATAAGCGTGTTAAGCCCAAGTACAAGTTAGGTGATCATGTTCGTATAAATAAATCGAAAGGGTTATTTGAGAAAGGATATACACCTAATTGGTCAACAGAAGTATTTGTTATTAGCGAAGTTATTCCATCCAATCCACCTACATATAGAATTAAATATTTAGAAGAAGAAGATGTGCAAGGTAGATTTTACGAACCAGAACTATTAAAGACGAAACATAAAGATGAATACTTGGTGGAGAAAGTGTTGAGAAAGAAAGGTGATAGAGTATATGTTAAATGGCTAGGGTTTGATGATTCGCATAATAGTTGGGTAGATAAAAGTAATGTTGTAGTGTAAATATAAATATTTGTCTTTTATGGTTATTATGCCATAAAAGCTAGTTTGAATGAGATAGGGGTAACGAAACGATACCCCTCATAGCATATATTTCCAGCGCTAGTATTATAGGAGATAAAATTATCAAAAATTAACAACACAACAAAAAAGCAATGGAGAAAAAATACACACCTGCTCTTCTACATATCTAAGCGTAGGTTGACTTTCCGGCAGACGCTCTACTTATCAAATAACAGCAATGGAGCACTTTTGCTCTGTTGCTCTACATAAAAATTAGGTGGAGCAGATCTGCACCACCAAAAACCAATTTACATAGTTGAGTCAAAAGGAACCATATTGCTCCGCTATCATCGCAGGCTCGTTAATGAAAATTGTATGAGGTTGTATGTTTAAAAGGGGGCCAGTGCTGGTGGCCCCAATTGAGTTACTTTGAAAAACTCATCTTAGACAGTAAAACTAGGTGGTAATGAAAATGAAGTTAAAAATCAACATTTTCTATATAATAAATATGAGTACTATGGATAATTCTCCTAGTTTAAACGATTTTTTGCTACGAGCAGATTAAAGATGATTACTGGTATGGTCTGTTTGGTGATTTCAAGTTGATTATAGATAAGAGTACAGGATATTTCAATGCTACTAAGTTGTGTCAAGATGGTGGTAAAGAGTTTAAAAATTGGTTTCAAAATAAAGAATCTAAAGAACTAATAGCATACATTTCTAGCGCTGGTAATCCAGCTGTGGAAATTATTAGAAAAGTAGCAGGTGGCAAAGGAGAAATATGGAATGAATTAAGAGGAACATATGTTTGTAAAGAATTGATTCTAGATATATCACGATGGTTATCTCCAGAGTTTTATCTTAAATGTAATCAAATCATTATCGACTATTACACAAAAGACTTTAGACAATATAGAGAAAACCAAGAAGAATTGCAATCAAGAGTAGAAGAGATAGAACAAGTAATGGGAAGATTAAAAATAGAAAACAAAGAACAAGCACAAGAAATATCAAAACTCAAGTCAATAGCAGCTGAACACACAGAAGACCCAGGAAAAGTACACAAGTTAATCATCGTTAAAAAGAACCTCACGGCTGGTCAGCTTCAAGACATAGTAGACAAGTACGACACAGACAAACATGATCAGGTTCAGCGTTACGAGTCATACAAATATTGGGTTGGGAGGGTTCAGCAGCGAAACATCAAAGCAAGACTTCAGTGTCTCAAAGAAAAGTACCCAAGAATGTCAGTGTTATCAGAAACCAAAGATCCAAACTCGGTCAACCTCCTGAACAAAGTCAAAGAAAAATACAGCTGTGTTGTTTCGTATGGCTGTCATGTAGACCTAAAGGATGTGGGTGGAGAAGAAGATGATGAGTTTGTTATTGATTTGTTTTTGAGTATAAGAGATTCGTAAAGGTAAGGGGTATGAGTTTTGGACACCCCCATCAGAAGAAGAATTGATTAAAGAAATTGATTGTTAGAGGCATTGAATCAATGCCCCGCGTTAATCCGCAACCACATTTTTTAAATTTTATATCATTTTTGTTGATTTACTATATAACAAATATGGAAGCACATTTTGATTTATTACATGATAGACTTAAACTAATTCACCATGATCTTAAACTCTTAGCAGCACTACTAGAGAAGCAAATACTGTTAAAGGAGAAAGAATTATTAATAGCACAACAAAAACATCTGATTTGAGTAGTGATGATGAATATAAATATGGCAGTGATGATTATGATGATGATGATGAGTAAGTTTACAAAAATGATTTAATTTTAATATGTGTATATGTGACTTTGATGGGTTAATCCCATAAAAGCCGTGTTCTAATACAACGCGTAATATGTAGACAATGGCAGGAGTGTACAATGTTAAGCGTTGTATTAGGACAAATGAAAATGAAGTGAAATAATCCGGTGAAGATAAAAATTGAAGATTTTCTATAGTATAAATAAGATGAGTAATTACAATAGATTTACCGTAATAGAGTTAAGGCGACAATGTAAAGAGAGGGGAATCAGAAGATATTCCCGATTAAGAAAAGCAGAACTGATAGACCTTCTTAAACAATATGACGATGAACAAAGCAGGAGACAGATTAGAAATATATTCCCATTTAAACAAAAAGTAATTGAAGAACCGAAGCCAGCACGTAAACCCATCAAAGTTGAATTAGAAGAAACAGCACTCAAGAAGCGTTTACAAACCATTAAAGTCGAAAACACAGGAGGATATAAAGACCCAATAAAATTTTTAAATACAAGTGGAAGAGTTGCTATTAACAAAATCAAAGAGGAATTAAAATTTCACCCTGTTAAAGTTAACCTTGTTTTCATTTGTGACTATATTAAAGATAAAGAAATACAAGAGCGCAATTTCAAAACATCAAACGAGAGAATATTAGAATCAACTGACTTAAGTGAATATATACATCATGCAAAACAAAAACTTCGTAGAGAAATGGAAGAATTTCAAGGCCGAGGATCAGGATGGACGTTACATCAAATTAAACACCTAGAAATCAGATTAAATAAGTATGTACCATTAAGAGCTTCTTCCTATATTGGACTTCCAAAGCAGATTAAAGATAAGAAAGCGGTAATGAATATTCAAAATAAAGATAATAAATGTTTCTTATATTCTATTGCAAGTTATTTAAAACCTATTGATAGAACCGTTTCAAAAAATCCTCAAAGACCCTCTCATTATAAACAACTTGTTAATGAATTACAAAAGAAATATTGTGATGGTATTGAGTTTCCTGTACAGTTAAAAGATATAGTTAAATTTGAAAAAAGAAGTAATATCTCCATCAATGTTTACAGCTATGACAAGAACTATAATGTATATCCACTTCAAATCACAAAAAATAAGCAGGAAACTCATATCAATTTATTATATGTAAAAGATGGAAAAAACAATCATTTTTGTTGGATAAAAGACCTATCACGATTAATAAGAAGTCAAGTGACAAAACATACTGAGAAGTTATACTTTTGTGATAGATGTTTAACAAGACACTTTAGAAATGAGAAGCAGTTGCAAAAACATGAATTAGATTGTAAAGAGCATGAAGCTGTCAGAATAGAACTTCCAAAACCATACGACAATCAAATAGAATTTCAAAACTATAATCGATCTTTGAGAGTTCCATTTGTAATATATGCTGATTTTGAATGTATCTTATGTAAATTAAATATAGAACACAATTGTAGTAAAACAGTAAAATATCAAAAGCATGACCCAATGAGCTTTTGTTACTATGTCAAATATTCAAATGGAGACTATAAAGCTCCTGTTAGTTATATAGGTCCAGATGCTGCAAAAGTATTTATTGAAATGTTACAAAAAGAAGCAATAGAAATAAGGAAAATATATAAAAGAATAGTTAATATGAACCCCCTTCCGAAGAAGAGATGGAAGCTTATAACAGTTCGGATACTTGTCATATATGTGAGAAAAACTTGAATGACTTACCTCCAGCAGTTGAGAAGAAGATAGGTGTATTAAAGAAGAAAATACAGTTTTACAAAGATAAAGATGATATGAGTGAAAAAGTAGAAGAATGGAAGCATGAGTTAAGAAAATGTCTATATAAGATAACTAAAAACAAAGCTAAGGTGAGAGATCATGATCATTTAACTGGAAAGTTTAGAGGTGCAGCTCACAGTTATTGTAACTTGAACTATAAAAATCCCAAGTTTGTTCCAGTATTTCTTCACAACTTAACTGGTTATGATACTCACCTATTTATTAAGGAACTAGCTTATGATACGAACAAAATTAAACTGATTGCAAATAATGAAGAAAGGTAGATAACATATGAAAAATATATAAAAGTAGGAGAAGAAGATGGAATAAATTTAAGATTTCTTGATTCATTTAGATTTATGTCAAAGAGTTTAGCGGCATTAACGAAAAATTTAAAACGAGAGCAATTTCGAGAAAGAGTAAAGTTCTTTCCAATTGATAAGCTTGATCTAGTTACTACTAAAGGTGATTATCCTTATGATTTTGTTGACTCATTTGAAAAATTAAAAGAACCTGTTCCATTATCTATAGACAAATTTACAAACAGATTAACAGGAGAAAAAATGAGTCCTGAGCGTCATAAGCATCATGTAAAAGTTTGTAAAGAATTCAATCTAAAGTTAGTGGAAGATTATACTGATCATTACAACAAAACAGATGTCCTTCAATTAGCAGATATATTTGAAAACTTTAGAGATGTGTGTTTAAAAGCGTATGGATTAGATCCTGCTTGGTATTATACAGCTCCTGGTCTATCATGGGATTCAATGTTAAAAATAACTAAAATTAATTTGGAATTGTTAACTGATTATGATAAAATACTAATGTTAGAAAAGGGTATAAGAGGAGGAATCTCACGGTGTAGTAAAAGATATGTGAAAGCTAACAACAAATACATGACAAATTATAATAAAGATGAGTGTTCAACATATTTAACATATCTAGATGCAAATAATTTGTATGGTTGGGCTATGAGCCAATACATGCCTTATAAAGACTTTAAGTAGGTTAAACCTTACATAGATATAAAGAACATTCCAGATGACTCAGAAACTGGCTACATATTAGAAGTAGATTTAGAATATCCAAAGCATTTACATAACAAGCATTCTGATTTACCATTAGCTCCAGAAAACATGTGTCCACCCGGCTCAAGACAATCGAAATTACTAACAACGCTTTACAATAAGGAAAGATATGTAATTCACTATAGAAACTTAAAACTTTATATGTCACTTGGAATGAGATTGAAGAAAGTGCATATAGGGATGCGTTCGAGTCGAGTCGAGTCGAGATTTAAACCTGTCTCGACTCGTCTCGAGAAAATGTTGTCTCGACTCGTGTCTCGACTCGAAAATATGTTTCTGTCTCGACTCGTGTCTCGACTCCACTCGAATTCGAGTCGAGACGTCTCGAAATTCGAGTCGAGATAAAATATACGAGTTAAAATATACGCACACATCAGCCAGAATATTATGACTACCTACCTTATTGTCAGTGTGTCCAACTTTGGCACGGATATCAATGGCGACGCGTCTTGGCATGGACGCAATGATCCTTGAAAGGTCACTGGAGAGAGTTGATTGGTACACATAGGCAAGGGCGCCGATTTTTCTGTAAATGTGGGGGGCATTCAGATGCAGAAGGCATATATATGAGGATTTTAAGACAAATTGTATTCAAATTATGCCAAATATTATACATTCATAAATACAATGCGGGGGCTCACATGAGCTTTGGGGGTGCCCGGGCCCCCTCGGCCCCCCGAGGATCGGCGCCCTTGCACACAGGTAATCTAATTCCCGTAAATTCCGGGAAGAGGGGCGATGCGCTCTGAAGTCATGTTCTATCACATATCATTTGTGTTCGATTAGGTTCAGATCAGGCGAGTTGGGCGTCCAGCACATCACTTGGAACTTGTCCCTGTGTTCCTCAAACCAATCCATCACAATCCTGGCCTTGTGATATGGTGCATTATCTTTTCGAAAAATGCCACTACCGTTGGGAAGCATGGTCGTCGTCTGCAAGCAGTGTGTGATACGCCTTGGCCGTCATGGTGCCTTGCTCGAGCTTCACTAGACACATAGATGCTCACGTGAATGTTTTCCGGAGCATAATTAAGCCACCGCCAGCTTGTCTCCGTCCCGCAGTACAGGTGTCAAAGAACTGTTCTCTTGAAACACGACGAATTCGCACCCTCCCATCGTCATGATGAAGAAGGTATCGGGATTCATCAGACAATGCAACGCTTTGCCACTGTGCCAAGGTTTAATGACGATGGTCATGTGTTCATTTCAGTCGTAGTTGCCGATGTCGTGATGTTAACATTCGCACATAGATGGGACATGGGCTTCGGAGGCCCATCGTTAGGGGTGTTCGGTGCACTGTGTGTTCAAACGCACTTGTACTTTGCCCAGTAATAAAGTATGGTGTTAGTTCTGCCACAGTTCGCTGCCTGTCTTGTTTTACCAGTCTGCCCAGCCTATGACGTCCGACATCTGTAATGAGGTGGAGGCGCCCAACCCCTTGACGTTTGGACGTCGTTTTCCCTTGGTTTCGCGACTTGTTGAAGACACTCACCACAGCACTCCTCGAACATCCGACAAGTCCTGCAGTTTCCGAAATTCTCCTGCCGAGTATGCGGGTCATTACAACCTGCCCTCGGTCAAACTCAGATCGCGCGCCTTCCCCATTCTACACACGGCCAGCACTCTCACTGATACTACATGCACCGTACGCGTGACTGACTAGCAGGCATTCGTCGGCAGGTGACACAGATATCGCCTGGACGGAAATTATATCGATAGTAGGTTGGTAGTCATAATGTTCTGATTGATCAGTACATACTAAATAAATTTAAAATGTAGGAAATTTTGAACATTCTGATTAACTTGCAGGAAATTTCACAATGAAAAGAAGCAACTGACTTGGACAAGACAACGGTTAGTTGGTGGGGCAATCTTTTTTTCTGGTCTTTGAGGTGTGAGCTTTGACCACGCCTTGTGAAATTTTGATGTTTGGTGCTCATCAGTCGCGCTTCCATTTTTTTAAATAATTGTTCCAGTTCATGATAATTAACAATACATTGCGCAGTTCGAATACATGTTCACGTTTTCATTCAATCCAACTCAAGCCGCTTCAGATACTATAGAGTTGTATTTGTTTACGAAGAATTAATTGCGTATTAGAAATACGCCCCAACAAAACATTCTGCGTGCTCATCTGCTCAGTATCCAAGGTTTTAATTACAACCTGAATTGTTAAAATGCGAACGTAAGTTGCATTAGATATCTAAGCAGTTCCTAGTCTATGGATAATTCAAGCAATGCTAATTAAGGTCTTTCTAGCAAGCACTTCTGCTGTTCATAAACCTTACGCATTGGAGTAGGGAAAAGAAAGAAAGAAAAGAAAAGAAAGAAAGAAAGAAAGAAGTAAAATTGGTAATTTTGCAAAAGTGACTCACTCGGACTCATGCTCTCTATCCTCAATGGAGCTCGCGTTCGCTAATCTCAATCAGGATCACACTAGTCAAGTTTCTCACTAATTCGAGCTTGAGCTTGATATTTACTGTGAAATTCTCTTCAGCTCGATCTCGTAATGCCACACGTCCTTTCTTGTTTTTACATTTGTCTCACCATTTTCGATTTATACGGGTGGCTGTGGACTTTTCAATTAAGTTTTTGTTTTCATTTTGACCCGACGCCATTTTGCACAGGGTTGTCGTAGAGAGTCGAGACTTGCTCCATTTTCCTTCATTTTACAACAGATTTCAAACGATGTGCTACTTAACCCCCCTTGCCATTTGAAACTTTTTAGTTGGATCCCATCTGGGGCCCTGTGGGGAACCCTGAGGCAAACTTTTTACCCCAAAAAAGTGTGGCCTTGAAAATGATGGGATACATGTTCACCGAGTTTTCCATTTACCCAATCGTTTCCGAACAAATGACTCGGTTCAAACTATTCTAGCAGGTAATTTCCTAGCTATGGCTTTTTAAATATCTAGAAATTGGTCATGTTTTTGGCCAATATCACGGGAACGGTAAGCCATAGAGATATGATATTGGTGGTAATCAATCCCTAATAGAATGCTAAACATTTTTGTCCTGATATTAATTGGTGGCCACTGGCCAACTGGCCAGTTGGACAGTGACTACCGGTTACTATTTGGTACCAAAATGTTTACCATCCTTTTAGATATTGATCAACACCAATATGATCTCTCTATGACTTACGGTTCCCGAGATATGGCTGCTTAAATTTCTGTAAATCGGTCATTTTTTGGCCACTATCTTGCGAACGGTTAGATTGACGCGAAAAATTTAATCATTTTGCCTAATAGTTTTTGATGCTCTATCTAATGCAGTGTACAAAATTGAAAAAAATTGCAAATAACAGACAGACGGACAGATAGACACACAGACATAGAGAACCAGTAACGAACTTTTTAAGTTCGTTGAATATGTTGTAACTCACGATATCCCGCCCGGTGACATGTATAACTACGGGATTTGTCTAGTTATAACATATCCAATGGGAACACAATTGTCTCGTTCGGATCTCACAAGGGAACCTTCCGAAAATGATAGCTGCAGTGAAAGGTGTGGCCTATGCCAATTGAAAGAGCTGTAACAGAGATGAGCATTCCCAAAAAATTAGCTGCCCATAGCAATAGGCTCAGGAAATATAAGGGGTGGAAGTTCGGGAAACAGCAAGGCTGGACAAGGGGGAAAAGTGCAAATTCCACAAAAAAAGGGGGGGCACGGCAAAATACAATGCTGACAAGTGATGTATAGAAAGAGACTTGCCACAATAGGGAACAAATGAAGGCCACCAGTGGGGTTAACAGTGTTGCCAACTGCAATGAAAAGTACATGTTTTGCAAAGAGCACTATATGAAGTGAGTGCAATATTCAGTGTCAACCTGTCATGTAGAACATAAGATATGGCGTGTCTAATCAGTGGTACAATCTAACAAAAGAAAATAGAAAAAACAGAAGTACGAAAAATACGGAAAAAACGGAGTTGGCCATAATGCGCCACATTTGATCAGGGGCTGTACTTATTAGAATGAACAAAACAAGAAGCACCGAATATGCAGGAAACCGACGTACCTAGAGTCGAAAAGAAAAACGAGTTCCAAAGTTGGCAAGACTGGCCATGGACATCCAGACAAGTCTAATATAGTTAGGCCACTCGCTTCAGAAAAAGAAAATTCCGGCAACAGGAATCACTCGGAATGCATCAATTGAGGCAATGTCAAGTCGGGGAACATGAAATGTTGGGTTGAGCCAAAAACCGATAATAGAAGTAAATGTCATGGTTGGGTCGTATGTGGGAATATGCAGGGTGTCCCACCAAACTTTGTGACCTGAAAGATTTGCGAATCGTACAAAAATGTGACGGATCCAGTTGTCCAGGAATGTGCCAATGTCAGGGGGTGATAAAAGTCTGTGAGAAGCAAGTGCCCCCAGGATCCCCAACATAGGGCCCCAGGAGCCAACTTCAAATTTTCAAATGGAAGCAGGGACCGAGTGTTACCTCTCTCGATTGATCATGGAATGTGCAACAACATATATAGGAAACATTTGCTATATGAAGCATGTTTTTCAAAATGGCCGCCACAAATATGTGCTGTCTTAACATGGCATCGAACAATGTGATCTCAAATTGCTGCGAAGCGAAAAGAGATGTTGCAAATCCAATTGCACAGGAATGTACTCATGTCGAGGGCCAAGAGAACTTTGTAAGAAGCAAGTCCCCCAGGGCCCCCATCATAAGGCTCAAGGGGGTCAACCGCAACATTTCAAATGGGAACAGGGGAGGATGATATTTCTCTGGATAGATACAACACCGTCATAAAAAAACATTTGCTATATGAATATGAAACAGATGTCAGGCAAGGACAACTAGCGGTGTTTCCCATATGATCAGACGATGACTTATTTATGGCACGAGCCATAGTAGAAGGCGGCTTAGTTGAAGAAACTACACCCTCTCAGTAACCTAAATTGCACGAAAATTTCCAAAGCAGGTTCATTGACCTGAGTACCGCATGTTGCCCACTTTGTCCAAGAGCGGGATGGTTTGTTTCCAACTTTTCTACCGAAAAACATTTGTCTGGAATGGTGTTTCGGAGACAATAAAATAAAGAAAATATACTAGGCAGAGAGTGAGCAGGGAGGAGGGAGTGTACCAATTATTCTTTCCTCTAAACCAGCGTTTCTCAACCTTTTTCAACTTGCAGCACACTACGGGTGTAACATGGATTCTCGCGGCACACTTATAGATATTATTATTTGTAAATATAAAACACACTGGTATTTTTTTTCTTTGATTACTGATCTCCTTCGCACAGAGAAGAAAGCTCGATCACTGGGTTTTCCTCGTGGTAAATCACTATGCTTATTTTTCATTCTAATTTAAAAGGAGAAAACAACTGCAATGAAATGTTGGACTCAGGTTATTAAAAATACGCTTACTCTTTCGAAAACTGTATCCAACCTTTTACTAAGAATGAAGATCATTAAATAACGAACGAACAAATAAATCTATTTTACTTTTAAAACACAAATGTAAATAATTTATCGAAAGGATTGAATGATATTTTAAATTTTCAAGTTACGAAATAGTCTGTAACGATAAAGAAGCAATAATGGTCATAACTAACTAACTTAAACTAACTAACTCTATGGCCAATGGAACGCGGAGTTTCAGTGCCGCGTTCACAAAAGCTCCCCACTGACTTCTATCCTTAGCTAATTGGATCCAGTTTCTACTTTGTATTCCTATCTCTGCGAGATCCATCTTAATATTATCCTCCCATCTGCGCCTAGGTCTTCCTAATGGTCGTTTTCCTATGGGTCTACCAGTCAAGACTTTGAAAGCGTTTCTACTTTCTTCCATTCTAGCTACATGACCTGCCTACCTAAGCCTCCTAGACTTGACGACCCTAACAATGTTGGGTAAACCGTATAAACTATGTAGTTCCTCGTTATGAAGCTTCCGCCATTCCCCATTCTCGTTCCTCTTGGGTCCGAATATTCTTCTCAGGATCCTGTTCTCAAATACTTTCAGTCTATGTTCTTCCCTCAGAGTAAGCGACCATGTTTCGCAACCATACAGAACAACAGGCATGATTATCGTTTTATATATTTTAAGCTTCAAATTCCTCGACAGAATTCGCGACGACAAGAGATTTTGAACCGAATAGTAACACGAATTCCCTGCTTTTAGTCGACATTTAATTTCTTCGTGAATATGATTTTCATCTGTTAATATTGATCCTAAATATTTGAAAGTATCCACTTTATCAAAAGTATTATTTAATATTTTAACGCCTCCCATTATAATAATAATGGTCATAACAATAACAAATACTTTTTTCAACATTAGAAATGTACAGAAAAGTAACACGGCATGAAACTTAAAATTGTAGATTCATAGTAGAGGTTCATAGTAATGTGCAATACAAATATACATTTTCCCCTACTTTTTGCAATTTGATTGCTATAGAATTAATAATTTTGTTTTGATATCCTCGCGGTACACCAGTGGCCCATTCACTACACACCATTGTCGCGGTATCTTCACTGCTAGCTTCTCATTTTAGACAAGTATATTTACAACAAAGGGGGGTAGCGTGCACCTTTGCACCCCCTTAAATCTGGCCCTGTCCAGAAGTTATGTAGCCCTATATCGTTCATGGAAATAAAAACACAATAGTTATAACTATGCTAAATTACTATAGACTGCCAATTGCTCATTCGGAGAATTTATGATGTTCACTTTATTGCAATGTTCTTATACAGACTAGATATAGGCTACGGATAATAGTTTTATACAAACTAGATAATCTATTATTATTATTATTATTATTATTATTATTATTATTATTATTATTATTATTATTATTATTATTATTATTATTATTATTATTATTATTATTATTATTATTATTATATTTGAAGTACAATCAAATATCACGACATTAATTACTAGTTTTAATTAACTGAATTGAGCTGAAAATTAGATCTTAATCTCGGAAGATTAACTATTAAATTTATACGTTCTGTACCTTTCTAAAGTAATAAATGCTGGAATTGGTTTCAAGGCTGTTCCTGAGTGAATAATTTCTTCATAATAATATTAAAAGTTTTAGAAAAATTTTCGAGACATTCGAGTCGACTCGAGATTTTTATGAGCTGTCTCGACTCGACTCGCGTCTCGACTCGAAAATTCGAGTCGAGAAACACGTTTGTCTCGACTCGTCTCGAATTTTACAAAGTGTGTCTCGACTCGAATCTCGACTCGAATTCGAGTCGAGTCGAGTCGAGATTCGAGACATGTCTCGACTCGTGCGCATCCCTAAGTGCATAGGGTATTAGAGTTTAAACAATCAAACTGGCTAAAGAAATACATTAATTTAAATACGGAGATGAGGACACAAGCTAAAAATGAGTTCGAAAAAGATTTTTATAAGCTCATGAATAACTCAGTATTCGGGAAAACAATGGAAAATATTCGAAAAAGACAGCCCATACAATTAGAATGTGATCCTAAGAGGGTAGAAGCATTAATTGCTAAACCTAACTTTGATTACAGAACAATATTTAGTGAGAACTTGTGTGCTATACATATGAAAAAAGAGCGATTAACGTTTAATAAGCCAATATATGTTGGTATGAGTGTATTAGAACTATCAAAACTGTTAATGTATGATTTTCATTATAACACGATGAAGCCGAAATATGGAAACAATATAGATTTATGTTATATGGATACCGATAGCTTTATATATGAGATTGAGACTGAGGACTTTTAGAAAGATATAGCAGAAATAATTGACCAGTTTGACACGAGTGAATACAAGGAAAATAACATATATGGACTACCACTAATAAACAAAAAAGTAATAGGTAAGATGAAAGATGAGAATAAAGGTAAGATAATGACAGAGTTTATTGGATTGAGATCAAAGATGTATGCTTATAGAGTAGAAAATAAAGAAGAGAAAAAAGCTAAAGGAGTAACTAAATGCGTAGTTGCCAAGGAGTTGCAGTTTGATGATTATAAAGAAAGCTTATTTAAAAATGTTAAAACGTATAAAGACATAAACCTCATTAGAAGTTATAAGCACGATATATATAGCATAACTGTTCATAAGCTAGCATTAGATTCCTCAGACGATAAAAGATATATAGCGCGAGATGGTATAAATACGTTAGCTTGGGGACATTATAAGATAGAAGAGGAGTAGATGTAATTATATGTAGTGTAGTTTTAGTTATAAGTTTTAGATGTAAGTTTTTATGATTTTAAGTGTCATAAAAGCATATTCAATCTCACTTTGGGGTATCCTTCTGTGTTAAAGTACAATAGTCAGGGGCGGCTTCATAATTTTTTTTTTGGGTAGTTAGGAGGTGGAGGGGGAAAGTGGAGCAAAACATACATATGTCCCCTACTTCTAGGTAAATCAAACTAACTAACTAACTCTATGGCCTATGGAACCCGGAGGTTCAGTGCCGCGTTCACAAAAGCTCTCCACTGACTTCTATCCTCAGCTAACTGCATCCTGTTTCTACTTTGTGTTCCTATCTCTGCAAGATACATCTTAATATTGCCCTCCCATCTGCGCCTAGGTCTTCCTAATGGTCGTTTTCCAATTGGTCTTCCAGTTAACACTGAAAGCATTTCTACTTTCTTCCATTCTAGCTACATGACCCGCCCACCTTGCCTCCTAGACTTGATGGCCCTAACAATGTTGGATAAACCGTATAAATTATGTATTTCCTCGTTATGAAGTTTCCGCGATTTCCCACTCCCGTTCCTCTTGGCTCCGAATATTTGTCTCAGGATTTTTTTCTCAAATACTTTCAGTTTATGTTCTTCCCTCAGTGTAAGGGACCATGTTTCGCATCCATATAAAACAACAGGCATGATTATCGATTTATATATTTTAAGCTTCAAATTCCTCGTCAGACTTTGCGACGACAAGAGATTCTGAACCGAATAGTAACACGAATTCCCTGCTTTTAGTCGACGTTTAATTTCTTCGTGAATATGATTTTCGTCTGTTAATATTGATCCTAGATATTTGAAACTATCCACTTTATCAAAAGTATTATTTAATATTTTAACACATCCACAATTTGCCGTATTACGGTTCCGACGCACTTCCATGTATTTAGTTTTCTCTGCATTTACTTCCAAACTATTGTCCCTGCAAGCATTTAATAACATCTCTGCATTTCTTTCTATTGTTCTCATGTCATCTATTAAATTTATATCATCAGCATATGCCATAACCTGGTGAATACCGTTCAACTCTAGGCCCTGGCTGCTATCTTTGGTTTTCCTTATAGCGTATTCCAGAACAATGTTAAATAATATTGGCGACAAAGCATCTCCTTGTTTCAGGCCATTTTCGACGTGAAAGCTTGTGGACAAAAATTTTCCTACCCGGACTTTACTTTAGTTCAATATTGCTTTGACTCCATAATATAAAGTAACAAGAAGTAATTAAAGCAAAATTACTCAAGAAGGTTATGGAAAATTGGCAAGAGCAATAAATAAAAATCTGGCAACCGAAATTATAACCGAAATGAACAACACTTAGTACATATCTGTGCGCAACTATGGGATGAATGTCTTATCTTAAACACTGCATGCATACTAGCTAACCAGAGGCGTAGATTGAAGATGAATTCATAATGCATGCTTCAAATCATACCAACTTTCACGAGAAATGTAAGTTAAAACGAAAGAGTGAAAATACTAAAATAAAATGAAGTGAAATCTTTAAGTTTAACGTCCCACGATTATGCCCGTTAGGTTAAAGGAGACGGTGATAATGAGAAATCAGTGAAATAGTTAGGGATGCGCACGAGTCAAGTCAAGTCGAGATTTAAGCCTGTCTCGACTCGTCTAGAGAAAATGTTGTCTCGACTGGAAAATATGTTTCTGTCTCGACTCGACAGTTTCTATCTCGACTCGACTCGAATTCGGGACGAGACGTCTCGAAATTCGAATCGAGACAAAATATACGAGTTAAATTATACGCACACATCAGCCAGAATATTATGACTATCTACCTTATTGTCAGTGTGCCCAACTTTGGCACAGATAACAATGGCGGCGCGTCTTGGAATGGACGTAATATCAATATTTCTCATAAAGTAGTTTTCAAATAGTAACTTTTATTATGTTTGAAATAACAGAATAATAAGAAAGTTCTTAATACATATTCATTTAGAATATGTCTGTTTTTCGATTGTAAACTTTTGTTTTGTCAAGATTCATTACTAATCATATGTCTACCAGAAGTACTGAATGTGAGCAAACAGTCAACCCAAACCGTCGAATCATTTTGTATCACGACAACGCCAGATCGCACACAACAGCTGCTACAAGTGATTTTCTGACCAGGGAAACGTTGAAATCATGAGACATCCGGCTCATGCCCTTGATTTAACCCCCAATGATTTCTTTTTGTTTCCAGCAATCAAGAACATGTTAACTGCGAAGCGCTTTTGCACTCCAGGAAAAGCCATCGAGGCATAAAAACTGTATGCTTCACAGGTACCAACTTCGGAGTGACATAACTGTTTCAAGACGTGGTTGTATCACATGAAACAATGTATTGCTGCAAGGGAGAGTACTTTGAAAACCAATTAAAAAAAACTGCTATACTTTGATGCTCTTGCGTTCTTTCATTTTCCATAATCTTTCATTGCAACCCTTGTATCACCGTTTTCGTTCTGTACAAAACAGTGTTAAACCCGGAAGCTGTAGTGAATTCCTACCTTCCGGTTTAATTCGAGAGATAAGTGTGCAGACAGAACACATTGTTCTTGAGATGTTGAATCAATTGCAGAAAGACGGTTCTTGCTATTTGTTGCCGATTTTGCTCTATATCGATCAACATTTAAACCGCAAATGGTCCTTTTTCTACAACTTTCGTTTTGAACAGAGGGACAGCAGATGGTGCTTAAAGCTGGGACACAGAATCACTGATCAAAATAAATGAATAAACAAAAATAAGATATAAAAATAAAACAAAATAAATAAAAAAACCCTCTTTCTTTCATACCGTTTTGCTCTCGTAGCTGTCGACAGACAGACGAGCGGACATTAGTGTTGTATAAGTTTTCCTATCCCTATGCGTAGCATAGTTCGGAAATCTAAAAATGGAAATTTACTAATGAAAATCTGCAATTAAACTGAATAATAATTAATTTCATGGAGTGTGGGCAATACACAGCAGCGTTGCCAATGTGTGTGTAATTACACCAAATGTGTGCAATTTTTCCCTGTGTGTGCATTTTGTGTGCAGTTTGGTCAATTCAAAATTTTTATCATTGATGATTTTTGCGAAGTTGCTTTCATTCAAATATTCATTATTTCTATTTTTTCTGAAAATTGCCCTTTCAAAAACTACGATTGCCAAACGCCTGACTCCAGGGTGCCGTAATAAAACCTATCTTGCTTCCTTGGTACCTCACTTCTCGTTTTTCAGAAGCGGGTGTCACGACCGTTTGCCCTCAGCTCCAAGCAAAGCCTATTTGTTCAAGCCAAGCAATATGAATGAATGTTGACCCTCGATGTTGACCAATACATGATGCGGAGGGGGTAAGAAGTCTTTTTTTATTTTTCAAGCACATAAACGACAGAGTGAACGACAGGGATGGGAATTCTCTTATTGATCAAAAGATAAAAATAAAAAAAGGGAGAGAAGTTAAATCAAAGATTCAATACTCTTTCTGTGACAATGGGCGGGAAGAAGGTGTCGGCTTTGCTATAATAATAATAATAATAATAATAATAATAATAATAATAATAACAATAATAATAATAAATCAAACGCTGAATCTTTGAACAATGGCTGGTCGATGTACGTATAGGTATGTACATCATCAGACATAATATACATATATATAGGTTGTTATGTATTGTGTAACTTTATGTGCTTTGTCTTCCAGTTTGTGTGTAAAATTGTGCAATTTGGACGGAAGGTGTGTGTAATTTAGCTTGCCGTGTCTGGCAACACTGATACACACTATATTTACCAAGTTTTTTTCAGTAGCTACGTAAAATCAAATTCATATGAACGTTTCATTATAGAACAAACAATCTGAAACGTTAATTGTGCAGCTAACATGAAAGAAATGAGTATACAGTAACATATACATATTCCATCAGTTGCAATGTAGGTAACTTAATTATTCTGACTTGTATGTCATATCTCGTCACAAAAACGAGGAAAAAATTCGAAATTATGTGGTATTTCGTGCTTACAGAGATTAAATATATTACTGTAAATCTCATAATTTTTTCAGATGTTTCAAAATTCTACAAAATTATCAGCTTTAAACAAAACTAAACATTCAGAAATCATATCTATCTATCTATCTATCTATCTATCTATCTATCTATCTATCTATCTATCTATCTATCTATCTATCTATCTATCTATCTATCTATCAATCAATCAATCTAAGAATGATTGAGATAAGTGAATTATGATGGAATGAGAAAACGAGAGGAAACGGGAGTATCCCGAGAAAACCCACGGACCCGAGGTTGTACACCAAAAACTTACTTGGCTGGGGATTGAACCAAATACCCTACACACCAGAAGTAAGCACTCTGTCACTAAGCCTTCGTGCTTCCCTAATTATTCGAATTAAGCGGTAACATTAATAATAGCAAAAATATAAAACAACAACAATAAACAATACGAAATTTAGCGGAAATCCGACAACACTGTACCACCAGAAGGTGTTCTCCGTACAGCTCTAGGATGAGACAGGCAAAATTTCATGGATGGGATTGGTGACTGGGACACATTCTCACGTTCTATTGGGTGTTGAAATTGGAAGATCTAGGGGTGAAGCTTCATGACTTCTTGCGATCACTGTACACCTATACTAAACTATATCTAGTCCAAAACTAATGATTAAGTCTTAACTATGATTTTTTTTAAAGTACAATATTGTTCCAAAATGATACATACATCAGTGGATAGACCAGATCAAGCTGAACAAAATCAGCTGCTTGAGGAGTAAATTCTCATCCAAGGGCGCCCATGTAGTGATTTCGAAGGGGGGGCGGCAAGTATTAGCGACATTTCAAATGTAGTCTCAAATTTTGCGGTAACTATTCTAAAAATATATTGCCTTCTCGATCTTCCGGTGTACAATTTCCTCTAAAGAGGGGAAAACGCTCCATCTTGCCCCTCCCCTGATGAGCGCCCTTGTTCTCATCCACAGTTTTGGAGAAAATGAAGAACAATTGATATTACAAAGCTAAAACGTATCATTCGTTGTTAATAATAACTTGTAATTTTTGCTAGGCCTATAGATAATTTCTCAGGTACTGTATATGTAAAAGAAAATATACTATTAAGTAACATATTTTATATATTTTTAGCAGTGGTCGTTCTAGAACGGGGCCGAAGGCCTAAGCCCCCCGTTTTTTAGAAACAAAACTAAATTTATACCTTTTTGAAAGTTTATAGTAAACTTATGATATATCTATCATAGTCTGGGTTCTGTTGCCCCCACCCTTGTTTATTTTCTAGATCCGCCTCTGATTTTTGCTTTATCTTCTAACGGTGGCACAAATAGTTGAAACAGTGACACAGATTATATTTGTAATGAAAAGATAATGCACGAACTTTGTTTTATACATTGCAGAATGCGCTTTATTTTATATGTATTACAGAAACGTTGGAGATCTCGTAATAATAAGCAAATTAGTAGATGTATCAAAGAAATACAAAAATTATTTTCCGATTACAAAATCACTAACTTTTTACTTTCAGGGCGAAGTTTTAATCCTCACTCCTTGAATTTAACTGAATTGTCGCGAATGTTGTATGTAACTATAATATATATATAAAACTGTGTAACGAAACAATGGACAAGGAATTGATGTTGTCTTCATTAATAAATTCCCAATAGTAAAATTCTTGACATATTTAAACACGCTTTTAATGCGTTTAATGTACTGAATTTTCAATGTATACATTTATTTACGATTATGTTTTTGTTGCCGATGTTGAGATAATAATCTGCATCTAAACTAACCTAACGTAAGCCAACCTAACGTGTGCTTTATAAGTTGGTGGACGTTAACGGAATTCATTCCGACCATTTTAATTAATAGGTACAGTTATGAAAGAAAGTATTCTTCAGTTGACAAAATTTCTTTTGCTAATAACTCAACAAAAAAATAACCTATTAGAGTATCGATTTTGGCAAGTTATCAATCTAAGGATAGCAACAAAAAGATCCAAATTAATCCATTTGTTCTCGAGTTATTTGACAAAAGAAAATTTGTCAATTGTCAAATACTTTCGTTCCCGTGTGTACTTCATGAACTTCAATGTTCTTTCTGAAACCAATTCTATTTAACAACGTTCTTTATTGGTATGTTTAACTTCTCATGTGCTATTTCTAGCAAATTAGCTATTTGTAATAGTAAGCAAAAGCAGGACAAATGATCGTCTTGTACAATCTCAATAAAGAACACCAAAATAGATGACAATATTCAGGATAATCCTGTATATATCCTACAGAGCGTCTGCGTAAACTACTATACAACATACTTTAGTTGGATTTTTTTTATCCAAAAGACATTTCTTTTAGTTTAATTTTTTATGCCAAGTTATTTTTTTAAAAAAAATGCATAAAACTATTTTTCAAACATATTACACAAAACACTTGTTTGAAAATTTTACAGAAAATAAACTTTTAGTTTGAAAAAATTCTTAGTTTAGAAATTTCACCCTAAATTTTTTTTGGAAACTTTTATTTTTTTACACAAAACATAAATTTTGAAAGAAATTAGACAAAAAGAATTACCCAAGAAGTTTTAAAATTATCTCTCTCTCTCTCTCTCTCTCTCTCTCTCTATATATATATATATATATATATATATATATATATATATATATATATATATATTCAGTATGGCGCTGAATTTGTTGTACAAAACCAGAAGAGTGATTCCTGAGAGTAAAACAAACAAAAATAGTTCCAATAAACATAGGGCGAAAACCCCATCGTTTACGTGTTATAGGCTGCCAAAAACAGGAAAGAATGAATTTTAAAGGTTCATCGCTCCAAAACTATGGGACCTACCGTAGTCGGGTCAAGATTTCACTTAGGAACTAGTATCCAAAAATGCGTGCTTCAGAATCCTGAGGCGCTTCCACAACAATTTTTATAGAGGGAATTTGACTACTGGCCTATGATATAAAGTACTCTCCAACTACCTTCATAAAAATTGTTACGTGAGTACCTTAGGATTCTAAAACATGTATTTTTGGATAGAGCACATATTAGTTCCTAAGTGAAGTCTTGACCCGACTTCAGTAGGTCTCATAGTTTTGGAGCTATGGACCTTTATAATTCATTTTTTCATGTTTTCGGCAGCCTATAACACGTAAACGATGGGGTTTTCGCCCTATGTTTATTGGAACTTTTTCGTTTGTTTTACACTCAGGAATCACTCCTCAGCTTTTGTACAACAAATTTAGCGCCACTCTTTCTCTCTCTCTCTCTCTCTCTCTCTCTCTATATATATATATATATATATATATATATATAGAGAGAGAGAGAGAGAGAGAGATGTATAAAAATACAATTTGAAGTCAGGGCCACGGTCGCTCTGTGGTAGAGCTTTCACCTGTGCTACTTGGGGTTCCTGGTTTAATCCCAGACAGTGGTGGATCTAGCAGGTAAAAACTGGGGGGGGGCTGCCAGACCCCAGACGATGAGAAGTATATCATAAGTTTACTATAAAGTTTCAAAAATATATAAATAATAGCTTAAATTATTTTTGTCGCCCTGAAACCCCCCCGGGCTAAATCCGCCACTGACCCCAGCAAGTGAACTTTGTGGTGGACAAACACCGTGTGCGTGTTTTTTCTCGGGGTTCTTCCGTTTCATCCCACTTTCTTCGTTACCCCATTTCATTCATTTCTCATCATCACCCTCTCCTTCAGCCTAATCGGCATAAACGTGGGACGTAAAACAGAAATTTAATTTTCAATTTGAGGTCATTTTTCTCCTTACTCCATGGACATATAACATTTCCATTTGATTCAGTATCCTAAAATTAGTGTACAAGAACAATTAGATCCAAGCATGGACAATTGTCATCAGTGGCATGAGCTATATAATTGTTTCTACTTGGGTAATACACTCTTCCTTGCTCAACAAATGATATGCTCAATTTATGCACGCTTTTTTTCAGTTATACAATAACTATTATAGGGGAGACCAGGGCTGGTTGGCAGCAGGAACTAACTCTTCAACTAACTGACGAACTCCTTCATTAATTAACATAATGAGCTGTTGCTGCTGTCATAAAAGAGCGACCTATGGATGCAGCTGCCACCTTCATATGAAATTTGTAACTTGCGGATTATGGCGTCTATTAGATAAGGAGTGTTTTTGCCAGTATAAAGTATTTTTTTTTTTTTTCAGTTCTCTGTTACAACATCACAGAATCGTCACTACTTGGAATACAAAGGCAAGTAATACAGCATTAGTTAGATCTGAACTTGTTTTTATGGATATTCAAACAATACAACGTAAATGCCAAACAATTGCTGAGTAATTACGACTTTGTTGCACAACATGGGCTTGAGGTTAGTTGGCGTATACCATTTGGGGTTGGTTTGCAAGTGCGGTAAACAACGTCGTGTGAAATTTTATTTCATTTTACTTTTATTGTTACATGTTTGTTTTATTGTTATGTAGTTTACAGTTCTACCAATCTTTTACTTCAATGTTATAGGATAGCATGCACGTATTAGGTCACTGTCAAAATTTAGAAATCGAGATAAGACTGTATGCCGGACTCTGAATTTTCTGAATAGGCCTAATTCTCAGGATCAAGAATATTTATATGTGCTCTTTTGTTATAAAAATAGAGGCCCAGCTATTGCTTTTTTTTCTTTCTGGAAAGTAGGAAATAAAACTGCATTTTTCGATAATTCAGCTAAAACATATCGTAGTTTCTCTTAGCTACTTTGTGAACAGCGGGAAATAAACTACCTTTCTTGATAGTTCAGTTATTTTAATTATATTTTGTAATAATATGAAGAATTAACCTACACCAAATCATATTAAAACTGATGTGGTTTGATAATCTTGTAGCTTTCAATGTCATGACAACCAAGCTAGAATGACCCTTGTGAACCTGGCCCCCCCACCTCTCGGTACAAACGATTTCCGCATATCAATAAAAAGTACTTCGTTTGTACCGGTTTGTACCGCAAATATTTTTGTTTGTACTGTACTGCAGTATGAGAAATTAAGAAAACAAAGTGGGGGGTCCAACTTCACGCAGCCCCCCACATTGTCCTAGGATCGATTTAATTGGCTCATTTGAAAGGTTTTCGTTTGTACCGGATTGTACCGTAGTTTGTTTCGTTTGTACCGTTCTGAATTATGAAAAATTAACGAAACAAAATGGGGGCCCAGAACAAACAGGCCCCAAATCACGACTTAATACACCTGGTACACATGATTTTTGTATGTCATATGAAAGTACTTGGTTAGTACCGGATTGTACCACAAAGAGTTTTATTTTAGCCGTAATAGATTATGAAAAATTAAGAAAACAAAATTGGGGGGGCTGTGTGAACCTGGCCCCCCCACCACGTTGTACAAACGACTTAGTTGTCTCATTTGAAAGATTTTCGTTTGTACCGGATTGTCCCGTAGTTTGTTTCGTTTGTACCGTTCTGGATTATGAAAAATTAACGAAACAAAATGGGGGCCCAGATCAAACAGGCCCCCAAATCACGACTTAATACACCGGGTACACACGATTTTTGTATGTCATATGAAAGTACTTGGTTAGTACCGGATTGTACCACAAAGAGTTTTATTTTAGCCGTAATAGATTATGAAAAATTAAGAAAACAAAATTGGGGGCTGTGTGAACCTGGCCCCCCCCATCACGTTGTACAAACGATTTAGTCGGCTTATTTGAAAGATTTTCGTTTGTACCGGATTGTACCGTAGTTTGTTTCGTTTGTACCGTTCTGGATTATGAAAAATTAACGAAACAAAATGGGGGCCCAGGTCAAACAGGCCCCCAAATCACGACTTAATACACCGGGTACACATGATTTTTGTATGTCACATAAAAGTACATAGTTAGTACAGGATTGTATCACACAGAGTTTTATTTTAGCCAAAATAGATTATGAAAAATTAAGAAAACAAAATTGGGGGGCTGTGTGAACCTGGCCCCCCCCCATCACGTTGTACAAACGACTTAGTTGCCTCATTTGAAAGATTTTCGTTTGTACCGGATTGTACCGTAGTTTGTTTCGTTTGTACCGTTCTGGATTATGAAAAATTAACGAAACAAAATTGGGGCCCAGGTCAAACAGGCCCCCAAATCACGACTTAATACACCGGGTACACATGATTTTTGTATGTCACATAAAAGCACTTAGTTAGTACAGGATTGTATCACACAGAGTTTTATTTTAGCCAAAATAGATTATGAAAAATTAAGAAAACAAAATTGGGGGGCTGTGTGAACCTGGCCCCCCCCATCACGTTGTACAAACGACTTAGTTGCCTCATTTGAAAGATTTTCGTTTGTACCGGATTGTACCGTAGTTTGTTTCGTTTGTACCGTTCTGGATTATGAAAAATTAACGAAACAAAATGGGGGCCCAGATCAAACAGGCCCCCAAATCACGACTTAATACACCGGGGTACACATGATTTTTGTACGTCACATAAAAGTACTTAGTTAGTACAGGATTCTAGCACAAAGAGCTTTATTTTAGCCGTAATAGATTATGAAAAATTAAGAAAACAAAATTGGGGAGCTGTGTGAACCTGGCCCCCACCACGTTGTACAAACGATTTAGTTGGCTTATTTGAAAGATTTTCGTTTGTACCGGATTGTACCGTAGTTTGTTTCGTTTGTACCGTTCTGGATTATGAAAAATTAACGAAACAAAATGGGGGCCCAGAACAAACAGGCCCCAAATCACGACTTAATGCACCTGGTACACATGATTTTTGTATGTCATATGAAAGTACTTGGTTAGTACCGGATTGTACCACAAAGAGTTTTATTTTAGCCGTAATAGATTATGAAAAATTAAGAAAACAAAATTGGGGGGGTTGTGTGAACCTGGCCCCCCCACCACGTTGTAGAAACGACTTAGTTGTCTCATTTGAAAGATTTTCGTTTGTACCGGATTGTACCGTAGTTTGTTTCGTTTGTACCGTTCTGGATTATGAAAAATTAACGAAACAAAATGGGGGCCCAGATCAAACAGGCCCTCAAATCACGACTTAATACACCGGGTACACATGATTTTTGTATGTCACATAAAAGTACTTGGTTAGTACAAGAATGTATCACAAAGAGTTTTATTTTAGCCGTAATAGATTATGAAAAATTAAGAAAACAAAACTGGGGGGCTGTGAACCTGCCCCCCCCACCACGTTGTACAAACGATTTAGTTGGTTCATTTGAAAGATTTTCGTTTGTACCGGATTGTACCGTAGTTTGTTTCGTTTGTACCGTTCTGGATTATGAAAAATTAACGAAACAAAATGGGGGCCCAGATCAAACAGGCCCCCAAATCACGACTTAATACACCGGGTACACACGATTTTTGTATGTCATATGAAAGTACTTGGTTAGTACCGGATTGTACCACAAAGAGTTTTATTTTAGCCGTAATAGATTATGAAAAATTAAGAAAACAAAATTGGGGGGCTGTGTGAACCTGGCCCCCCCACCACGTTGTACAAACGATTTAGTCGGCTTATTTGAAAGATTTTCGTTTGTACCGGATTGTACCGTAGTTTGTTTCGTTTGTACCGTTCTGGATTATGAAAAATTAACGAAACAAAATGGGGGCCCAGGTCAAACAGGCCCCCAAATCACGACTTAATACACCGGGTACACATGATTTTTGTATGTCACATAAAAGTACTTAGTTAGTACAGGATTGTATCACACAGAGTTTTATTTTAGCCAAAATAGATTATGAAAAATTAAGAAAACAAAATTGGGGGGCTGTGTGAACCTGGCCCCCCCCATCACGTTGTACAAACGACTTAGTTGTCTCATTTGAAAGATTTTCGTTTGTACCGGATTGTACCGTAGTTTGTTTCGTTTGTACCGTTCTGGATTATGAAAAATTAACGAAACAAAATGGGGGCCCAGATCAAACAGGCCCCCAAATCACGACTTAATACACCGGGGTACACATGATTTTTGTACGTCACATAAAAGTACTTAGTTAGTACAGGATTCTAGCACAAAGAGCTTTATTTTAGCCGTAATAGATTATGAAAAATTAAGAAAACAAAATTGGGGGCCTGTGTGAACCTGGCCCCCACCACGTTGTACAAACGATTTAGTTGGCTTATTTGAAAGATTTTCGTTTGTACCGGATTGTACCGTAGTTTGTTTCGTTTGTACCGTTCTGGATTATGAAAAATTAACGAAACAAAATGGGGGCCCAGATCAAACAGGCCCTCAAATCACGACTTAATACACCGGGTACACATGATTTTTGTATGTCACATAAAAGTACTTGGTTAGTACAAGATTGTATCACAAAGAGTTTTATTTTAGCCGTAATAGATTATGAAAAATTAAGAAAACAAAACTGGGGGGCTGTGAACCTGCCCCCCCCACCACGTTGTACAAACGATTTAGTTGGTTCATTTGAAAGATTTTCGTTTGTACCGGATTGTACCGTAGTTTGTTTCGTTTGTACCGTTCTGGATTATGAAAAATTAACGATACAAAATGGGGGTCCAGATCAAGCAGTCCCTCAAATCACGACTTAATACACCGGGTACACATGAGTTTTGTTTGTCATATGAAAGTACTTGGTTTGTAGCGGATTGTAAAACAATGAGTTTTAGTTTGATTTAGATTTATAGTTGTGGGCTAAACTGGCCCGCACAACTTATTTTTCATTAAAATTCACATCAAAACGGTATCAAATATTTTTACCCGATATGTACAAATTTGTAACGCCAAAATTAAAGTTTGTACCCTCATCAATTTCGGAAGAGATTTGATTTTTGATAACGGGTGGAGCAGAGCCGCACAACTCTTTTTCTTTCCAATTCGAATCAAAATGGCACCATAAAGTGGTACCCCATACTTACCAATTTGTACCACCAAATTAGAACTTGTACTTCCACCAATTTCGAGAAAGTTTCGAGAAATTTTAAGTTTTGATGGCGGGTCAAACTGGATTGCACAACTTATTTTTCTTTCAAATTCGAATCTCAACGGTACCAGAAAATTGTACCTACTATGCGCTCACTTGTACCACGAAAATTAAAATTTGTACACACTACCTATTTCGACAAAATGGGGATGTAATGGAGGATCAGTATGACGTCAACTGGCCTACACAACACATTTTATTTCAATTCGAATGAAAACGGTACTAAAACCTTGTAAACAATATGTACCAATTTGTACCTCCAAAACTGATTTGCACCCTTACCAACTTCGCGAGAATTGAATTTTTAATGGTGAGTTAAGTAGGCTTGCACTCTTTTTCTCCCCATTTCAAATCAAAACGGTACCAGAATTCTGTACCCAATGTGTACCAATTTGTAACACCAAAATTAGAATATCCCAAGAAATTTCGTGGAGCGTGGCACAGACACAGAATTTTGTTGGCAGGTCAAACTTGCCCACACAACTTATTTTTCTTTCCAATTTTAATCAAAATTGTTCAAAAATTTGTACCCAATATGTACAACTTTTTCAACAAAAATTAGAATTTCTAGTCCCACCAATTTCGAGGAACTTGAATTCTTGATGGCGGTTGAAATTGACCCGCAAACATTTTCTTTCCAATTTAAATCAAAAACCTTACAAAAATTTGTACCCATTATGTACCAATTTGAACTACCAAAATAAGAATTTGTACCTTCACCAATTTTGAGAAATTTGAATTTTTGTTAGGAAGTCAAGCTGGCGAGCACAAAACTTTTTTCTTCCCAATTCGAATCATTACTGTACCAAAAGCTTGTATCCAATATGTAACAACTTGATATCACCAAAATTAGAATTTGTACAGCAACCAATTTCAAGAAATATGAATTTAATTGCAGGTCAAACTGGCCGGCCAATTTATTTTTGTTTCAAATTCGAATCAAAACCTCACCAAAAATTTGAACAAAATATGTACCAATTTGTACCGCCGCAATTAGAATTTGTACCCCCACTAATTTCGAGAAATTATGATTTTTGGTGGCGGGTGAAACTGGCCCGCATAACTTATTTGCTTTGCAATTCGAATGAAAACAGTACCAATAATGTGTACTCGATATGTATCAATTTCTACCAATAAAATTAGAGTTTGTACCCTCACCGATTTGGAGAAATTTGAATTTTCAATGCTGGAGCCAAATTAACGTCGAAACTTGGCTCGCGCAACACATTTGGTTTACGAATTCGGATTAAAATGTTACCAAAAGTTTGTGCCAAGTAAGTACCAGTTTGTACTCTCAAAATTAGAATTTCCAACCTTACCAATTTCTAGAAATTGAAATTTTCATTGCAGTCTTCCTGGGCATTGCAATCCTTTTTTTTTTTTTTTTTTTTTTTTGTATTCAATCAAAATAGTATTCGATTCAAACGAGAACGTGCAACCAAATTTCCCCGCAATTCATAAAAGCGGAAGGAAAATTTGCTTATGATTTGCATGAGCAAAATCATGTACGAATAAAGATTAGAAATTGTTATTCAACGAACGGCCAATTTATCACCAAGTCAACTCTTCCAGGCCAAAGGCTTATTCAGAATCCATATGAAAATTGTCCAAATTTTTTAGACAATTTGTAACAAAAAAATATTACATTATACCTGCACCAATTCAATAAATTTGAAATGCTTACTCAAATATGTGTATCTATTTGATCTCAAGGTAAACCAGAGGAACGCATTTTTTTTTTAATTCGACATCACTACTTCGCAAATGAATTTGTTACTATTTCCATTAAACATTTTAACTCTGGAGTGTATTATTGATGGTAAATGAATTTGTAAAAATTTGTATAAGCAAAATTAGAACTTAAACTCTGTTTTCGAAACGGAGATATGAGTGGATAGAGATGACTTCACAGAACTGATCTTCTGAATGAGTTCTATAAAAAAAATTAATATTGTCCATATTCACAAATGGTTGGGGAAAACAATCACCCACTCATAAATATTTTGGAGTCCTCAACATATGTAGATGTTTGACTCTCTCTCCCCTAACCAAGTTGTACAAATGTCAATGCTATCCATTTAATCTGCCGCCTACCCAACAACTTGTTTTGTGATAATGCTTTCCTTTATTCTTTCTAACATTTGGTACACCGTAGAAAAATATTAAAATAATTTTGTCTTCGGTGTTTATAGATGGCGCAAACTGATATCTATTTGGCACAAATTTTTGGTAACATTTTGATTCGAATTAATAGAAGAAATGTGTTGGGCGAACCAGGTTTCGACGTCAAGTTGGATCGAGCATTGAGAATTCAAATTTCTCAAAATTCGTAGTTGCACAAATTCTAATTTTTGTGGTACAAATTGGTACATATTAGGTACATATTTTCGATACCATTTCGATCCGAATTGGAAAGAAAATAAATTGTGGGGGCCACCTTGACATTGCCACCAAAAATTCAAATTTCTCGAAATAACTGGGGATACAAATTTAATTTTAGTGGTACAAATTGGTACATATTGAGTACAAATTTTTGATACTGTACTGATTCGAATTGGAAAGATAAACAAGTTGTGCAGGCCAGCTTGAACCGCCAACATAAATTCAAATTTCTCGATATTGGTGGAGGTACAAATTCTAATTTTGGTGGTACAAATTGGTACATATTGGGTACAAATATTTGGTATCGTTTGATTCTAATTGTAATGAAAATGTGTTGTCCGGGCCAGCTTGTCATCAACCTGGCCCGCCATCAAAAATTCTAATTTCTCGAAATTAGTGGGGGTAGAAATTCTAATTTTGTTGATACAAATTTCTACATATAGGGTACAAATTTTTGGTACCGTTTTGATTCGAACTAGAATGAACAAACCAGTGGAGGAGAACTTTTACCACCACAAAAATTCAAATTTCTCGAAATTGGAGTATAACTCTAATTTTCGTCGTACAAATTGGTACATATTGGGTACCAACATTTGGTGCCATTTTGATTCGAATTGGAATGGAAAAGAGTTCTTCGTCTCTGCTTCACATGTTATATGTGAAAATTTAATTTTTTTTCGAAATTAGTGAGGGTACAGATTTTAAGTTTGGCGGTACAAATCGGTACCTTAGGGTACAGGTGTTTGGTACAGTTTTGATTCGAATTTTAAAGAAAAATAAGTTGTGCGGATCAATCTAACCCGCATATTTAAATTCGTATTTCTCGAAATTGGTGGGGATATATATTCTAATTTTGATACTGCAAATTCGTAAATATTGGCTACAATTTTTTGATACCGAGTTGATTCGAATTTGAAAGAAAAATAAGTTGCCCAAGCCAGCATGACCCTCCAACAAAAATTCAAACTTCTAGATATTGATGCGGGTGCTAATTCTAATTTTAGTGGTAAGAATTGGTACAGATCTGCTACAAATTTATGGTCCCGTTTTGATTCGAATTGTAAAGAAAAATAAGTTATGAGGGTAACTTCGATCCGCCATCAAAAATTCACAATTCTCGAAATTGGTGGGAGTACAAATGTAAATTTTATGGTGCAAATTGCGTACAAATTTTTGGTAACGCTTTGATTGGAATTGGAAAGAAAACAAGTTATGCGGGCCAGCGTGACACATCAAAAATTTAAATTTGTTGAAATTGGTGGGAGTAAAAATTCTTACAAATTTTTGATATTGTTTTCATTCGAATTGAACAGAAAAATTTGATGTGTGGGCCTGTTTGACTCGCCATCAAAAATTAAAATTTCTCGAAATTCATGGGGGATCATATTGTAATTTTCGTAATACAAATTAGTACATATTGGTTACAAATTTTTGGTGCCGTTTCGATTCAAATTCGAAGGAAAAAGGTTGTGCGGGCCAGTTTGATCCGCCAATAAAAATGCATGTTTGTCGAAATTGGTGGTAGTACAGATTCTAATTTTGGTGCTACAAATTGGTATATATTGGGTACAAATTTTGGTACCGGTTTAGTTGGAATTGAGACGAAATATGACTTGTGCTGTCCAGATTGACTTCCCAACAAAATTCAATTTTCTCAAAAAATATTCGGGGTACAATTTCTAATTTTTGTGGTACAGATTGGTGCATATTGGATACAAGTTTTGGTAGTTTTTTGCTTCGAATTGAAAAGGAAAATAAGTTCTGCAGTCCAGCCTGACGCGTCATTAAAAATTCATACTTCTCGGAATTTGTGGGAGTAGAAATTTTAATTTTGGTGGTAAAAATTGATATATATTGGGCACAAATTTTTGGTTCGAATTAGAAAGAAAATGAAGTGCGTTCCAGCTTGACCCACCAACAAATATTCAAACGTCTACAACCTGGTAATAGTTCAAATTCTTATTTTGCTGGTACAAATTGGGATATATTGGGTACAAATTTTTGGTACCGTTTTCATTCGAATTGAAACAATGATAAATGTTTTGTGGATTAGTTTGACCTGCCATCAAAAATTCAAATTTCTCGAAATTGATGGCGGTACAATTTCTAACTTTGATGCTATAAATTGATACATACTGGTACAAATTTTTTGGTGACGCTTTGATTCGAATTGAAAGAAAACAAACATGTGCGGGCCAGGTTGACCTGCCATGACAAATTCAAGTTTCTCGAAAGTCATATGTATCCTGTCTTTTAAAACTTGATTAGAATGTTTGCTTGAATTCAGACCACAGTTTGTTCCGTTAATTTAACATAATCTACGGTACAAAAGAAACAAACTACGGTACAATCCGGTACAAACGAAAATCTTTCAAATGAGCCAACTAAATCGTTTGTACAACGTGGTTGGGGGCCAGGTTCACACAGCCCCCCAATTTTGTTTTCTTAATTTTTCATAATCTATTTTGGCTAAAATAAAAGTCTTTCTAGTACAATCTTGTACTAACCAAGTACTTTTATGTGACATACAAAAATCATGTGTACCCGGTGTATTAAGTAATGATTTGGGGGCCTGTTTGATCTTGGCCCCAATTTTGTTTCGTTAATTTTTCATAATCCAGAACGGTACAAACGAAACAAACTACGGTACAATCCGGTACAAACGAAAATCTTTCAAATGAGCCAACTAAATCGTTTGTACAACGTGGTGGGGGGGCCAGGTTCACACAGCTCCCCAATTTTGTTTTCTTAATTTTTCATAATCTATTACGGCTAAAATAAAACTCTTTGTGATACAATTTTGTACTAACCAAGTACTTTTATATGACATACAAAAATCATGTGTACCCGGTGTATTAAATCGTGATTTGAGGGCCTGTTTGATCTGGGCCCCAATTTTGTTTCGTTAATTTTTCATAATCCAGAACGGTACAAACGAAACAAACTACGGTACAATCCGGTACAAACGAAAATCTTTCAAATGAGCCAACTAAATCGTTTGTACAACGTGGTGGGGGGGCCAGGTTCACACAGCCCCCCAATTTTGTTTTCTTAATTTTTCATAATCTATTTTGGCTAAAATAAAACTCTTTGTGATACAATCCTGTACTAACCAAGTACTTTTATGTGACATACAAAAATCATGTGTACCCGGTGTATTAAGTCGTGATTTGGGGGCCTGTTTGATCTGGGCCCCCCTTTTTGTTTCGTTAATTTTTCATAATCCAGGACGGTACAAACGAAACAAATTACGGTACAATCCGGTACAAACGAAAATCTTTCAAATGAGACAACTAAGTCGTTTGTACAATGTGGTGGGGGTCCAGGTTCACACAGCCCCCCCAATTTTGTTTTCTTAATTTTTCATAATCTATTACTGCTGAAATAAAACTCTTTGTGGTACAATCCGGTACTAACCAAGTACTTTCATGTGACATACAAAAATCATGTTTACCAGGTGTATTAAGTCGTGATTTGGGGCCTGTTTGTTCTGGGCCCCCATTTTGTTTCGTTAATTTTTCATAATTCAGAACGGTACAAACGAAACAAACTACGGTACAATCCGGTACAAACGAAAACCTTTCAAATGAGCCAATTAAATCGATCCTAGGACAATGTGGGGGGCTGCGTGAAGTTGGCCCCCCCACTTTGTTTTCTTAATTTCTCATACTGCAGTACAGTACAAACAAAAATATTTGCGGTACAAACCGGTACAAACGAAGTACTTTTTATTGATATGCGGAAATCGTTTGTACCGAGAGGGGGGGGGCAGGTTCACAAGGGTGCTAGAATGAAAGAAGTTTTCATATTTCATAATGCTGATTCTTTTAAATGTTGTGAATAAAAGTCATTTCAAACTTCAAATAGTCTACTTCATTGCAATATAGCCTATATAATACAATTAGAAAAATAACGTTTATTTCTAATAAATCCAATTTTTGTTTGTGTTTTGCTATATTTAAAAAGTATGCCAACTATCCCCACAATATCAACCAACAAGAGCCTTACTAGGGGTCGGTTGGCATACTCCATTTTAAAAGAAAGAAACATATATTTCTCGAAAACTGTAAGAAACAAAACAAAAACAAAAATTGAATTTATTAGAGGAAACATTGGTCTGTCCGTACACATCCATTACATTGCAATACAGTGCACCATCTGCTCATGAAAAAATAAAAGAATGTAAAGTTCGCCAACCAGCGCCGGTCTCCCCTATTTGTAAAATTCAGAACAACCTGGTGAAAGTATACGTAAATTATACTCAGTTTGGGTTAAAGGAATCCAATATGAAATACAAAGAATGAAGGAAAAAATCATCCCTAGGTAGAGGGGTTTTATATCAGTCACTTGTTCTTTACCTATGCGTGGTGCTTTTTTCTTATTTTTCTTGATTTGTTTTTTAAGAAAAAAGAGAAAGAAAAAGAAATAGCGAACAACAACCTGGAGAAAAGGTTTACCTTTCTATTTTATAAGGTTATTTTTCTAAAATATCAAGCACACGAAGGATATGAGTCATATATTCTTGACATTAAACTTCATGTAAACATGGACTTTGAACTTGAAGAGCATGATTCTGTGTATGCATGGTTAACTAACTTAAGTAGGATGATTTAGGAAGAATGTCACATAATTTGAGGTGACTCTACATGTGAAAATGAATCGAAAATGTGCTAGGAGCATGTGCCCGATTTTCGATCATTACGAAACTGGAGTGGGTTAAAGACTAAACACATCCACAAATGATTATGACGACAAGTGTGAATATTACGTACCGAAATGTTGTGTAGGCGATGTGGTGGACAGAATAATCGTGTGACAGAGGACTAATTGATCCACAATAAATACTCTTGGAATATGCACTTGATGACACAATTTCGGAGTTCACTTCTTTGAACTTTGGTCCAAGGCATTAACCCTTTTAGGATTTTTGGTATCTTTTGTTACCATGGCGTAGTATCGTCTTTGACTGCCTATTTAGGTTCTATAACAGGTATTTAAGCGGGGTTATTTTATTGATAAAGTCAAGGATGAACCAAAGAACACCCTAGATGCGTTTTCGAACCAGATGGTCAACTTGGCGGCGCCAAGTGAGGGCGGAGGGGCGTGATGTTTAAATGTTTTCTTAAAGCAAATTTCAAAAACATTTCAAGCCTTTACTTTTCAAACTATCAGACTGAAACTTTGCATATGCATTGTGTGTACCTTCGGGTATTTATTAAGATTTTGCAGGAAAACAGGGCTGGGCCCGAGGGGCGCAAGTGTACCGAGAGGGTGATTTTTCAGAAAAAATCCGGATTTTCCCGATTTTTCTACTTCAGGTATATGATACGGACATGTAAATGGTACCGTTGAAAAGAACTGGTTATGCTGAAGAAAATGACGTTTGAACCATGACTCTAGGTTAAACAGTAATTACGCAGTAAATTTTTATATGTATATAGGACCTAAATTCAGATTTTCAACAACTATTTCCGCCATTTATTTTCATGATACAAAATTGAAATTTTTCACACGTATTATGTACATTAAAACACATTTTCTTTCTTTTTTTTTTTTTTAAAAAAAAAGCAGATCCATACGTGAAGTCAGGCCCGGGCTAGAGGGGTGCAAAAATTTTCAGTTTTTTTTTTCGTAAAATCTCCCGGTTTTATCCGAGTTTCCCCTTTGCTGATGTACAATACGAATAAGCGAGTGATACCGTTGGAAAGTTTGCTCTATTGTTAAAAAAAAAAAATGAGGTATGAACCATGATGCTACGATAAAGACTGTGGAAGCAGTAGCTATTTGGCTGAAAGTCTAAAATTTTCCTCAAAAAGTGGAAATCCTAAAAGGGTTAAATTTCAACTACAGTCAACATCACAATTTTTCACAGTATTCAAAATATAAATATGTCTCATAAATATGTACCACCCTATACTTCACGGTTCTAAATTAGAATATAGACCCCTATATGTCTTAGTATTCTAATTTTATTTGTACTTTTCAGCGGCAATGAGAGAAAAGAAAGTACAGCCGTAGTAAAAGGAACTAAGTTTGGGATTCGAACACATTTACCCATTTCATGACCCCTACACGTCGAAAAAGTGATTTTTGTATATTTGTAAGTTTTACTCTTCCCGATTTATATACACTTACTTTAAGGGCATACCAGGGGAGAGTAACATTTTTTATTTTAAAAACCACCCATCCCCAAATAAGGCGTTTTGAATGGGCCTTCTTTTTCTTGTTCACCTCAACCATAGGTTGGTTGGCAACATGGAAATTTTAATACATTTTCCTCGCTTAGGAGAGCTGTTTTATACTTCGGTTAGGTTTCATCTTCGTAACTGCATCTAGATATTCTATCCTTGGTCTTCCTCTTCCTTGTTTTCCTTCTGCATTTAACTCTATCAGCACGATGATCCAATCGGAGTGCCGAATAAGATGGCCAAGCATGCTGTTTGTTCTTTTTCCTATTATCTTCATGATCTGTCGTCTTTCGTTAGCTTCTTTTAATACGTCTTCATTTCTTTTCCTTTCGGTCCATGATATGCTTAGCATTCTGCGCCAACACCTCATTTCAAATGCTTTCAGCTTGGATATTTCAGCTTTTTTCAATGTCCAAGTCTCTGATCCGTAAAGTTCCACGCTCCATACCAGGGTCTTAATAAATCGTTTACGAACGTCCAGCGACACATTTATTAATGTTAGCAGTCCTCTTTTCCTATTGAATGCTTGTTTAGCCTGCGCTATTCTGGAACTTACGTCTTTTTCACTTCTTCCGTCGAGGATATTAGACTTCCTAAATAGGAGAAAGTCTTAACGTCTTCGATTTTCTCTCCATCTAGTCATACGTTAGCCTCTTCCTGTCTTGCTCTTGTGCACGTTATCACTTTGGTTTTCTTCTTATTTATCTTCATTTTGCATGTTTCCTCCGGTTGGTAGTTCAAGTTTGAAAGTGCTTCCTGAAATCTTCATCGTTCTCCGGTATCAATACTATGTCGTCAGCAAACCTTATTGTCCTGAAAACCTGACCATTTACTTTTACGTTTTTCTCAAAGAATTCTTTCATAGCCTCTTCTATATAAACGTTGAACAGGGGAGGTGAAAGCCCACATCCTTGCTTCACTCTTTTACTTATTCTTGCGTCCTTCTGATCTCTTCCTATAACAGATGTCTGGTTCCTATAAAGTTGGTATATTATTCTTCTGTCTCTGTAATCCACTTTCAGATGATTCAACGCTCTGAACATGATACTCCAATCTACGTTGTCAAAAGCTTTCTCTATATCTACAAATGCTATCACAATTGGTTTGTTTATTCTGATGTGCGGTTCCATGATGTACCGTAGACTCAGTGTTGCTTTCCTTGTTAACCTTTTCCTCCTGAATCCAAACTGATCCTCCGATAACCGTTCTTCTATTTTCCCTTCTATTCGTTGTGCGATAATTTTGCACAGTATTTTTGATGCATGGGAAAGCAAACTTAACGTTCTATGTTCTTCGCATTTCCGTGTTCCTTTCCTTTTCGGGATAGGAACTAATACGCTTTTCTCGAAGTCTCTTGGTATTTTTCCCGAGATGTACATTTCATTAATAAGATTAAATAGTTCCTTCTTTGTTCCAATTCCGAGATTCTTAATCACTTTCGTTGGTATTTGATCTATTCCTGGGGCTTTACCATGTTGCATTCTTTTCAAAGCATTGTCAAATTCGCATTGTAAAATTGATGGACCTAATTCATTTTCATCGACGTCTTCTTCCTTCTCTTCTTCGTTCAGTCTGTCTCCTTGGTAGAGTTCTTCAATGTATCCCTTCCATCTTCTTGTTATCTGCTCCTCTTCTATTAGCGTTGTTCAGTCCTTGTCTATAACAATGTCTATGCGTTTCTTTTTCTCACCGAACCTTTCTATATGTCGTTTCTGTATTGCCTTTGACTATATGTTCCTCAATTTCTTTGCACAAGTTGTTTATCCAGTTTTCTCTCGCCTTCTTTACTTCTCTGTTGATGTGATTTCTGGAACTTCTGTATTCCTCTTCTTCGTTTGTTATCTTAAACTGTCTTCTCTTCTCCATTATTTCCAATATTTGTGCTGTTATCCAGGGTTTATATAGGGTTCTCGTTTCTCTTCCTATGTGCTCGTCGGCACTTTTGTAATCCCTGGTTGCATGGCTTCCCATTTCGAGTCGATGTCATCACCTGCTAACGCCACCTTAGATTTGTCTGTCGCATTTACAAATTCCTTTTTAATGTTTTCATCTCTTCTCAGCTTGCTTGTGTTGCATCTTTTGTTTGGTGCTTCCATTCGCTTCCTCTTTAGTCGGAGTTTGCTTTTCACCAAAACTAAATTATGGTCTGAGTCAACATCTGCTCCTGGGTACCTCTTAATGTTCTTCACTTGATTTCTAAATGTTTGTCGGACCAGTATATAGTCTATTTGATATCTTCTTTTGTCTACTGGCCTTTTCCATGTGTATCTTCTTCTTAGTGGTTGTTCGAAGGAAGTGTTCGTTACAGTCAGATTATGGCTTTTGCCGAACTCAACTAATCGTGCACCTCTCGCATTCCTTTCTCCTAGCTGAAATTCTCTTCTCCTCTTCTTTGCCTTCGCCGACTACTGCGTTCCAGTCACCCATGATGATAAAATTGTCCTGGTCTTCAACTTTCATCACTACTTCTTCTATTTGCTCATAGGTTTCTTCTACTTCCTCATCTGTGAAGCTAGATGTAGGCATATATACTTGGATTATCGTCATATTCCTCGTTTCGGTTGCTTTCTTCAACATTACTATCCATTCATTGTATCTCCAGCTGTCTATAACTTTCTGTTCTATCTTCTTATTCAAGACAAAACCAATTCCTGCTGTACCGTTTACAGCTCATGAGTAAATCATTCTGAAGACCCCGCTCCACATGTCTAACTTCGCTGATTCCCAAGATGTTTATCTTCATGTGTTCCATCAGGGATTTCGTTTGATGACGACTGAGGAGGCCCTGCTGTGTTTCCCTTCACTGCCAGGGACGACTCTCTGTGAAACAGTAGTAATATTAGATTAGTCGTATTCCCTAATATTACATTCTCTTATTTCTCTTTCCATGTTGTTTCCTAGGGACTGAGTAAAGTGGTGGTATCCCAGGTCCTTCCACCTCGCAGTGAAACAGCCATACAGAACATCTTGTCAATGCCTGTTTTTGTCCACATCTGAGCCTTGCCGGTGTCAATCATCTTCAGCCTCTATGTGGTAATGGTAGAGCTGCTGCCCACTACCATAATATCTCACTTCGTCTGACGCTTACCCCTAAAGGCCTGTCCGGCATGGGAAGCCCTCTGATAGCGAAGCTATCTCCGGCATAGCTCTTGGGATCATTATAGCATGCAAGCTCACCCACCGCGGCAAGGTGGAGATATTAAGGGGGGTAAATGGACTTAACTTCCGTAATTATTTTCCTGTTATGACTTCCAAGTTATGCTATACATAAGTGTCGGAATTCTTATGGAAAGGATTTGTTCGTCCGTCCGTATGTCGACAGGTAGCAGAGTAAAAATGGTAAGAGATATGGAAATGCGGTTATTTGAAACGATTGAAGGTCGGAATTATAGATTTCATCTTTTTCATTTACTCTCTATTCAAACCGGAAGTGGTTCAAATTAGCTCTTTCTGGTTTCAACACTTATCGTCAAAGAACAAAAGTAGTAACAGATAGTGGCAAACGGTTTTCTGCAATCGTTCAATGTTTCAAAGAAGCAAATCGTCATAACCAACAACAGTCTATCAAAGCCGGAAGTAGTTCAAATTTACTCCTACTTCCGGTCCCAATACTGATTTTCATAGAGCAGAGACGGCAAGAGATATTGAGAAGCAGTTTTACCAATTGATTCGGCGTCTCAAAAATAGGTTCCATCTCTTCTGTTAACCTTATATTCAAACCGGAACTGATTGAAATCTACTACTACTTCCGGTTTCAATACTGATTTTCATAGAGCCAAAACAGGAAGAGATTTTGAAGTGCAGTTTTATGCATTTTTTCAGCATCCCAAAAATAGGTTCCATCTCCTCCGTTAACCTTATATTCAAACCGGAACTGATTGAAATCTACTACTACTTCCGGTTTCAATACTGATTTTCATAGAGCCAAAACAGGAAGAGATTTTGAAGTGCAGTTTTATGCATTTTTTCAGCATCCCAAAAATAGGTTCCATCTCCTCCGTTAACCTTATATTCAAACCGGAACTGATTGAAATCTACTACTACTTCCGGTTTCAATACTGATTTTCATAGAGCCAAAACAGGAAGAGATTTTGAAGTGCAGTTTTATGCATTTTTTCAGCATCCCAAAAATAGGTTCCATCTCCTCCGTTAACCTTATATTCAAACCGGAACTGATTGAAATCTACTACTACTTCCGGTTTCAATACTGATTTTCATAGAGCCAAAACAGGAAGAGATTTTGAAGTGCAGTTTTATGCATTTTTTCAGCATCCCAAAAATAGGTTCCATCTCCTCCGTTAACCTTATATTCAAACCGGAACTGATTGAAATCTACTACTACTTCCGGTTTCAATACTGATTTTCATAGAGCCAAAACAGGAAGAGATTTTGAAGTGCAGTTTTATGCATTTTTTCAGCATCCCAAAAATAGGTTCCATCTCCTCCGTTAACCTTATATTCAAACCGGAACTGATTGAAATCTACTACTACTTCCGGTTTCAATACTGATTTTCATAGAGCCAAAACAGGAAGAGATTTTGAAGTGCAGTTTTATGCATTTTTTCAGCATCCCAAAAATAGGTTCCATCTCCTCCGTTAACCTTATATTCAAACCGGAACTGATTGAAATCTACTACTACTTCCGGTTTCAATACTGATTTTCATAGAGCCAAAACAGGAAGAGATTTTGAAGTGCAGTTTTATGCATTTTTTCAGCATCCCAAAAATAGGTTCCATCACCTCCGTTAACCTTATATTCAAACCGGAACTGATTGAAATCTACTACTACTTCCGGTTTCAATACTGATTTTCATAGAGCCAAAACAGGAAGAGATTTTGAAGTGCAGTTTTATGCATTTTTTCAGCATCCCAAAAATAGGTTCCATCTCCTCCGTTAACCTTATATTCAAACCGGAACTGATTGAAATCTACTACTACTTCCGGTTTCAATACTGATTTTCATAGAGCCAAAACAGGAAGAGATTTTGAAGTGCAGTTTTATGCATTTTTTCAGCATCCCAAAAATAGGTTCCATCTCCTCCGTTAACCTTATATTCAAACCGGAACTGATTGAAATCTACTACTACTTCCGGTTTCAATACTGATTTTCATAGAGCCAAAACAGGAAGAGATTTTGAAGTGCAGTTTTATGCATTTTTCCAGCATCCCAAAAATAGGTTCCATCTCCTCCGTTAACCTTATATTCAAACCGGAACTGATTGAAATCTACTACTACTTCCGGTTTCAATACTGATTTTCATAGAGCCAAAACAGGAAGAGATTTTGAAGTGCAGTTTTATGCATTTTTTCAGCATCCCAAAAATAGGTTCCATCTCCTCCGTTAACCTTATATTCAAACCGGAACTGATTGAAATCTACTACTACTTCCGGTTTCAATACTGATTTTCATAGAGCCAAAACAGGAAGAGATTTTGAAGTGCAGTTTTATGCATTTTTTCAGCATCCCAAAAATAGGTTCCATCTCCTCCGTTAACCTTATATTCAAACCGGAACTGATTGAAATCTACTACTACTTCCGGTTTCAATACTGATTTTCATAGAGCCAAAACAGGAAGAGATTTTGAAGTGCAGTTTTATGCATTTTTTCAGCATCCCAAAAATAGGTTCCATCACCTCCGTTAACCTTATATTCAAACCGGAACTGATTGAAATCTACTACTACTTCCGGTTTCAATACTGATTTTCATAGAGCCAAAACAGGAAGAGATTTTGAAGTGCAGTTTTATGCATTTTTTCAGCATCCCAAAAATAGGTTCCATCTCCTCCGTTAACCTTATATTCAAACCGGAACTGATTGAAATCTACTACTACTTCCGGTTTCAATACTGATTTTCATAGAGCCAAAACAGGAAGAGATTTTGAAGTGCAGTTTTATGCATTTTTTCAGCATCCCAAAAATAGGTTCCATCTCCTCCGTTAACCTTATATTCAAACCGGAACTGATTGAAATCTACTACTACTTCCGGTTTCAATACTGATTTTCATAGAGCCAAAACAGGAAGAGATTTTGAAGTGCAGTTTTATGCATTTTTTCAGCATCCCAAAAATAGGTTCCATCTCCTCCGTTAACCTTATATTCAAACCGGAAGTGATTGAAATCTACTACTACTTCCGGTTTCAATACTGATTTTCATAGAGCCAAAACAGGAAGAGATTTTGAAGTGCAGTTTTATGCATTTTTTCAGCATCCCAAAAATAGGTTCCATCTCCTCCGTTAACCTTATATTCAAACCGGAAGTGATTGAAATCTACTACTACTTCCGGTTTCAATACTGATTTTCATAGAGCCAAAACAGGAAGAGATTTTGAAGTGCAGTTTTATGCATTTTTTCAGCATCCCAAAAATAGGTTCCATCTCCTCCGTTAACCTTATATTCAAACCGGAACTGATTGAAATCTACTACTACTTCCGGTTTCAATACTGATTTTCATAGAGCCAAAACAGGAAGAGATTTTGAAGTGCAGTTTTATGCATTTTTTCAGCATCCCAAAAATAGGTTCCATCTCCTCCGTTAACCTTATATTCAAACCGGAACTGATTGAAATCTACTACTACTTCCGGTTTCAATACTGATTTTCATAGAGCCAAAACAGGAAGAGATTTTGAAGTGCAGTTTTATGCATTTTTTCAGCATCCCAAAAATAGGTTCCATCTCCTCCGTTAACCTTATATTCAAACCGGAACTGATTGAAATCTACTACTACTTCCGGTTTCAATACTGATTTTCATAGAGCCAAAACAGGAAGAGATTTTGAAGTGCAGTTTTATGCATTTTTTCAGCATCCCAAAAATAGGTTCCATCTCCTCCGTTAACCTTATATTCAAACCGGAACTGATTGAAATCTACTACTACTTCCGGTTTCAATACTGATTTTCATAGAGCCAAAACAGGAAGAGATTTTGAAGTGCAGTTTTATGCATTTTTTCAGCATCCCAAAAATAGGTTCCATCTCCTCCGTTAACCTTATATTCAAACCGGAAGTGATTGAAATCTACTACTACTTCCGGTTTCAATACTGATTTTCATAGAGCCAAAACAGGAAGAGATTTTGAAGTGCAGTTTTATGCATTTTTTCAGCATCCCAAAAATAGGTTCCATCTCCTCCGTTAACCTTATATTCAAACCGGAACTGATTGAAATCTACTACTACTTCCGGTTTCAATACTGATTTTCATAGAGCCAAAACAGGAAGAGATTTTGAAGTGCAGTTTTATGCATTTTTTCAGCATCCCAAAAATAGGTTCCATCTCCTCCGTTAACCTTATATTCAAACCGGAACTGATTGAAATCTACTACTACTTCCGGTTTCAATACTGATTTTCATAGAGCCAAAACAGGAAGAGATTTTGAAGTGCAGTTTTATGCATTTTTTCAGCGTCCCAAAAATAGGTTCCATCACCTCCGTTAACCTTATATTCAAACCGGAACTGATTGAAATCTACTACTACTTCCGGTTTCAATACTGATTTTCATAGAGCCAAAACAGGAAGAGATTTTGAAGTGCAGTTTTATGCATTTTTTCAGCATCCCAAAAATAGGTTCCATCTCCTCCGTTAACCTTATATTCAAACCGGAACTGATTGAAATCTACTACTACTTCCGGTTTCAATACTGATTTTCATAGAGCCAAAACAGGAAGAGATTTTGAAGTGCAGTTTTATGCATTTTTTCAGCATCCCAAAAATAGGTTCCATCTCCTCCGTTAACCTTATATTCAAACCGGAACTGATTGAAATCTACTACTACTTCCGGTTTCAATACTGATTTTCATAGAGCCAAAACAGGAAGAGATTTTGAAGTGCAGTTTTATGCATTTTTTCAGCATCCCAAAAATAGGTTCCATCTCCTCCGTTAACCTTATATTCAAACCGGAACTGATTGAAATCTACTACTACTTCCGGTTTCAATACTGATTTTCATAGAGCCAAAACAGGAAGAGATTTTGAAGTGCAGTTTTATGCATTTTTTCAGCATCCCAAAAATAGGTTCCATCTCCTCCGTTAACCTTATATTCAAACCGGAACTGATTGAAATCTACTACTACTTCCGGTTTCAATACTGATTTTCATAGAGCCAAAACAGGAAGAGATTTTGAAGTGCAGTTTTATGCATTTTTTCAGCATCCCAAAAATAGGTTCCATCTCCTCCGTTAACCTTATATTCAAACCGGAAGCTGATTGAAATCTACTACTACTTCCGGTTTCAATACTGATTTTCATAGAGCCAAAACAGGAAGAGATTTTGAAGTGCAGTTTTATGCATTTTTTCAGCATCCCAAAAATAGGTTCCATCTCCTCCGTTAACCTTATATTCAAACCGGAACTGATTGAAATCTACTACTACTTCCGGTTTCAATACTGATTTTCATAGAGCCAAAACAGGAAGAGATTTTGAAGTGCAGTTTTATGCATTTTTTCAGCATCCCAAAAATAGGTTCCATCTCCTCCGTTAACCTTATATTCAAACCGGAAGCTGATTGAAATCTACTACTACTTCCGGTTTCAATACTGATTTTCATAGAGCCAAAACAGGAAGAGATTTTGAAGTGCAGTTTTATGCATTTTTTCAGCATCCCAAAAATAGGTTCCATCTCCTCCGTTAACCTTATATTCAAACCGGAACTGATTGAAATCTACTACTACTTCCGGTTTCAATACTGATTTTCATAGAGCCAAAACAGGAAGAGATTTTGAAGTGCAGTTTTATGCATTTTTTCAGCATCCCAAAAATAGGTTCCATCTCCTCCGTTAACCTTATATTCAAACCGGAACTGATTGAAATCTACTACTACTTCCGGTTTCAATACTGATTTTCATAGAGCCAAAACAGGAAGAGATTTTGAAGTGCAGTTTTATGCATTTTTTCAGCATCCCAAAAATAGGTTCCATCTCCTCCGTTAACCTTATATTCAAACCGGAACTGATTGAAATCTACTACTACTTCCGGTTTCAATACTGATTTTCATAGAGCCAAAACAGGAAGAGATTTTGAAGTGCAGTTTTATGCATTTTTTCAGCATCCCAAAAATAGGTTCCATCTCCTCCGTTAACCTTATATTCAAACCGGAACTGATTGAAATCTACTACTACTTCCGGTTTCAATACTGATTTTCATAGAGCCAAAACAGGAAGAGATTTTGAAGTGCAGTTTTATGCATTTTTTCAGCATCCCAAAAATAGGTTCCATCTCCTCCGTTAACCTTATATTCAAACCGGAACTGATTGAAATCTACTACTACTTCCGGTTTCAATACTGATTTTCATAGAGCCAAAACAGGAAGAGATTTTGAAGTGCAGTTTTATGCATTTTTTCAGCATCCCAAAAATAGGTTCCATCTCCTCCGTTAACCTTATATTCAAACCGGAACTGATTGAAATCTACTACTACTTCCGGTTTCAATACTGATTTTCATAGAGCCAAAACAGGAAGAGATTTTGAAGTGCAGTTTTATGCATTTTTTCAGCATCCCAAAAATAGGTTCCATCTCCTCCGTTAACCTTATATTCAAACCGGAACTGATTGAAATCTACTACTACTTCCGGTTTCAATACTGATTTTCATAGAGCCAAAACAGGAAGAGATTTTGAAGTGCAGTTTTATGCATTTTTTCAGCATCCCAAAAATAGGTTCCATCTCCTCCGTTAACCTTATATTCAAACCGGAACTGATTGAAATCTACTACTACTTCCGGTTTCAATACTGATTTTCATAGAGCCAAAACAGGAAGAGATTTTGAAGTGCAGTTTTATGCATTTTTTCAGCATCCCAAAAATAGGTTCCATCTCCTCCGTTAACCTTATATTCAAACCGGAAGCTGATTGAAATCTACTACTACTTCCGGTTTCAATACTGATTTTCATAGAGCCAAAACAGGAAGAGATTTTGAAGTGCAGTTTTATGCATTTTTTCAGCATCCCAAAAATAGGTTCCATCTCCTCCGTTAACCTTATATTCAAACCGGAAGTGATTGAAATCTACTACTACTTCCGGTTTCAATACTGATTTTCATAGAGCCAAAACAGGAAGAGATTTTGAAGTGCAGTTTTATGCATTTTTTCAGCATCCCAAAAATAGGTTCCATCTCCTCCGTTAACCTTATATTCAAACCGGAACTGATTGAAATCTACTACTACTTCCGGTTTCAATACTGATTTTCATAGAGCCAAAACAGGAAGAGATTTTGAAGTGCAGTTTTATGCATTTTTTCAGCATCCCAAAAATAGGTTCCATCTCCTCCGTTAACCTTATATTCAAACCGGAAGTGATTGAAATCTACTACTACTTCCGGTTTCAATACTGATTTTCATAGAGCCAAAACAGGAAGAGATTTTGAAGTGCAGTTTTATGCATTTTTTCAGCATCCCAAAAATAGGTTCCATCTCCTCCGTTAACCTTATATTCAAACCGGAACTGATTGAAATCTACTACTACTTCCGGTTTCAATACTGATTTTCATAGAGCCAAAACAGGAAGAGATTTTGAAGTGCAGTTTTATGCATTTTTTCAGCATCCCAAAAATAGGTTCCATCTCCTCCGTTAACCTTATATTCAAACCGGAACTGATTGAAATCTACTACTACTTCCGGTTTCAATACTGATTTTCATAGAGCCAAAACAGGAAGAGATTTTGAAGTGCAGTTTTATGCATTTTTTCAGCATCCCAAAAATAGGTTCCATCTCCTCCGTTAACCTTATATTCAAACCGGAACTGATTGAAATCTACTACTACTTCCGGTTTCAATACTGATTTTCATAGAGCCAAAACAGGAAGAGATTTTGAAGTGCAGTTTTATGCATTTTTTCAAGCATCCCAAAAATAGGTTCCATCTCCTCCGTTAACCTTATATTCAAACCGGAACTGATTGAAATCTACTACTACTTCCGGTTTCAATACTGATTTTCATAGAGCCAAAACAGGAAGAGATTTTGAAGTGCAGTTTTATGCATTTTTTCA